>NW_028145388.1:0-188174 GCF_050370095.1 Fusarium phalaenopsidis
TAGCCTCAGGCCTGGCAATAGGGTGTTTAATCAAAGGTGTCATAACCCTCATTTCAAAGACCGACTCCATTTCGGCCTTTTGCGCCATGTTTGTTGCTCCTATGACAGCTGCGTCCTGCGACGTCGCTGTCGCCGCCACCCCATTGTTCAAAACGGCGACATTTGGTCTGCAAACACGGTCTGCAACAGGAGCAATTGGTACATATATCATCACCGCATTCTAACATCAAGTCCTTCTTGTCACAGAGCCAACATGTGCGGCAAAGAAACCAGCCTCGACGCCTTCGTTAGGGGTACCGAGTTTGGGGCTGTCATCAGCTCTAGCGCCTTCGGGACGAGGGGCATAAGGCCAGACTCGTCGGTATAGCCTCCGAATACGATGGCGTGTGGTGCTGGAACCGATACCTAGGCGCCCGTATCGATAGCGCCGTGCCACACCATGAGTTTTCTGGTCCAGAGCTTTGGTGTGGATGGAACTGGAGGCAGCGGTTTCCCGGCAGCGCAGAGATTCGAGGCTACCTACTTCTCATATGTCGCAGACGAGTGGGGCATCCGGAAACACACTGATTTCAACACGTACATCTCTAAGATTGTTTGGGATGAGCAAAGTAGGAGATGAACTATCGAGAGCAAGTACAAGAAGGGATAGGTTGTGCGGTATTTCCTCTTGAATACTAGCTTTGCGGCCGAGAGACGAATTCTTGACTGGAAAGGGGTCAACAAGTTCCGTGGCAGCTGTTTTTATCCTTCTTACTGGCCGGCGGAGGAGCCGGTCCGAGAAAGAGTGGGAGTTTGATCCTGTCGTCTGCCCAAAGAGGTTCGATGCCATCACCGGAGGTCTGATGCAAATAGATATCAGCGGCATATCGGGCCGGAAACTTGCAGATAAAGGGAAGAGCGGTGCCAAAACGCACCTTGGTATGGCCGTCGCTGGTTTTCCCAACATGCTCTGCACCAACAGACCGCAGGCGCCTACAGCGCTCTGTAACAGGCTGACCTGCGCCGAGTCCCAGGGTGAGTTTATCGTTCAAGCATTGAATAAACTGTAAAAGCAGAATCTCGCCCGAATGGAAGGTAATGAAGACGTCGAGGCTGAATGGGGGGCGGGTGTTTGTGAGACTGCCCATGCAGCTCTTCTACGCAGCACCAAGTTGGTATGCTACAAGATTCACACATCTTTTCAGAGAGAGCTTGAGCATGACTGATCTTTTTCCTAGTGGTATATGGGAGATAATGTCCTAGGAAAGCCGCGCGAGACCCTGATCTACCTTTGGCGGTGTTCTGACGTACAATAAACCCTTTTCCTCGGCCAGGAGCATCGCCGCATCCTGCCCCACAATTTGGTATGCTCAGCCCATTGGATTTGCGCGTATCTAGACATGACAGACATGAACGGCACTTTCCTCGCCCGTCCTATCTTGACGTTAGTAAGGACACTGACGACATTGGCCTCCCGGTTTCCGGAACAGGTGGCTACTTAGCAGGGTGGGGGGTCGGATACGTGGCAGGGCGACGGCTTGAACTGTCGCGGGAGTCTCAAAGCCAGAACTTGCCGCATGCAAGGGATAGGGTGCGTGTTGACAAGTCCATGGCCCTTCCGCTGCTGTACGTAGGCAGAATTAAAGCTCTTCCTTTTGGAGCCTCCCCAAGGCCTGTGCAATCCTCGAACAAACCCTGAAAGCACAAGGTATAGTAGGGTAACTAGGTGATTGGCTGGAATGATGTATTGTGTTCAGAACCTACCCACTAGGCCCCGTTCATGCCTAGTCGTGTTGTGCTTTAACAACGTCGGGTTTTGGCCGTCTGCAACATGCCCATTTACTCGTCCTTGTGGCCCCGGCATAAAGCCTCTGGTTTTCTTACCGTCTAAACCATTATTCCCTATATTCTCCCTTTCGACGGCACTCTCAGCGTGGCCGGTGTTCCATTGACTGACTGGATCGTCCTTTGCCATGTTTCATGTACCTCAGAGCAAGGCAACTTTCTCAGGATGCGCGCGAGACTCGTGTCGTTTTGCTTCTCCGTCATCGTTACATCCTTGGTTTTGACCAAGTTGATTCATCTATCCGTCCATGCTCGAACCGTGCCGATGGTTGACTTTGGCCGCTTCTTACCATCGCTACTGCTACCCGATGTCGCGATCATTGGATTGTCGCGTCTCATAATGCGACGCAGCAAGACGGCTATTGCGAAGGTGGGTCGCTTGACGGGATGTCTATTTTCGTACGTCGTTCACAACCCTGCTTTGACTACTATCTGTTGATAGGCAACCAGCCTTGTTCTCTTAGGTGCTGCGTCGTCACAACTGGGCTTCTTCTATAAGACCGGCAGCGAGTTTAAGTGGACGGACGCCCAAAGATATGCCCGCGACAAAGATGGCCTCAAGATTTTGCTCAACGAGGTGGATGCTGCCCTCGCAGCCGGCCTTCTTGTTGCCACCGTGTCTTGGTTTGCCGGGGAGAGCGTGTACAGAGCCACTGGCGCGCTGTTGGCCATGACTGGCATGCCCATTTTGAACAGTAGGTGGTAATTGCTTTCCTGCCTAGTATATCACACGTTGCCGAGCCGGAGCTGACGCTTGTTGAGTCTTACAACTCCTCAATAGCATAGAGATCCACTATTATTCTCGCTACGTCAGAAGGTTACCTCAATTAGACGATCCAGACTGTGAATCCAGCCGCAACGATAGTTTCCATGCAGCACCAAGACGTCCGACTTTTGAATGTAGAGGCGGTCCGAGGGTGCTCCTCGCAGAGGAAGCTGCTGGGTTTGGTCCGTCCTGGCATATTCAACGCTGACGGCCATCTATCGTCCATCATCGCCGTACTCTATGATGGCAGAGACGCTCCCCGTGGTGATACTAGAAAGCCTCAGGTCGGCGGCGGATGGCTGTGGCGATACGCAGGCTACACGCGACAGAAACCCATGGCCTTTCCCGGACCTTGTAGAAGAGTCGAGGTGGGAAAGCCCCGAGAAGGTTTCAGAGGGTGGGCGCCAGGAAGCAACAGCGGTGGTGCGTGGCGGTATCGGCAGCGCCGCCCTCCTTGGTTGCCAGAAGCACCGCCCTCCGGCTTTTCTAAGTGGCCTTTGAAGAACTCGACGCAGGAAAATGCCAAAGAGACTAGCGGCGGTGACGGCCGCAGCTGCCGCGACGAACAATATGATGGCAGATTCTATAACCCTGTCGGTGATCCGCTCAAGATCACGAACCATGACAGCGACATCCTGAGCGCGTTGAAGCCTGCGTTTGCTGGCGGATCCGTCAGGATCAGGCACGTCGTGCTCGTCATGCTGGAGAGCTATCGCGAGGAGCTCTTTCCTCTGCAGCAGGGCTCTGATGTTCATCGGATGATGGCGAGATCTCACGGGAGCAGAGACGACGACGATGAAGTCAATGAAAGGCTTTCCCATATATGCCCGATCGCCGAAAAGATCACGGGCAAGTCTGGACGCTGGAAGAGAAGGGACGGTACAGATTTCGGTCAGGCGCCTACCCCGGAGTGGAACGACACAACGCAGCATGGATTCGGCGGCATCAACGTGGTCGGCGGCCTGACAACGGCCTCTCTCTCCCTCAAGAGCATGACCGCCATCCTCTGCGGGGTCTGGCCCCTGCCGGTCGACAACTTTGAAGAGTCGGAGGCACAGAGCTACCAGCCTTGCATGCCCCAGATCCTGCACCTCTTCAACCAACTCAAGGAGAACGAGTCGACGGACGACTTCTTGGAGCAGCAGTGGCTGTCTGCATTCTTCCAATCCGTGACTGACGGGTACGACCGGCAGGACAAATTCGATGGCAAGATTGGCTTCGACCACATTGTCACCAAGAAGCGGCTCGAGCAGGACGCCAAAGAAGGCACCATCTTGGAGAAGATCAACTACTTTGGATACCCCGAGACGACACTGAGACCTCACATTCGCGATTACATCGAGAAAGCACTGGCACAGCGCAGGCGGATGTTCCTCTCCCACTTCACCAGCACCACCCATCACCCCTGGGAGTGCCGAGGGCCTTCCAATCTGCGGAGTACGTCAACACACGCGGGCCGATGGCATGGCACGGCGATTTCAACAGCTATCTAAACGCCATGCGATTCACCGACAAGTGGCTAGGCGAGCTGCTGCAGACCTTTGATGATTACGGCATCGCCGACGAGACGCTGTTCGTCTTCGTCGGGGACCACGGCCAGGCGTTCAAGGAAGACGTCGCCTCCAAGACGGGAACCTACCAGAACGGCCACATCAGCAATTTTCGCGTGCCCATCACCTTCAGGCACCCTCATATCCCCGGGTGCAGTACAGTGCCCTCGCCACCTCTCTGTCCATCCTCCCGACGATTCTTGACCTCCTGGTCAGTACCGGCTCGCTCAACGGCAGAGATGCGGCCGTGGCATCCGATCTCATCCAGGATTACGAGGGTCAATCATTCATCCGACCGTACAGGGATACTCACAACGGCCGGCGCGCTTGGAACTTTGGCATCGTCAACAGCGGGGCTAGCATGCTCTCCGTAACGTCCGCAGATGCCCCCTGGAGGCTTGTGGTGCCTCTGGACCAGGGTTCCCGATACCGACTCACCGACTTGAAGAGCGACCCGCTCGAGCTCGAGCCTCTTGAGAGGTGGTCCATGGGCGAGCTGGCATCCGAAGCAGGATCAAGGCACGGCGTGAATGCATCACGGTGGGCCGTCGAGGCGGAGGCGGTGGCTCGTTGGTGGGCTGCAGAACGCAAGCGTCTCTGGGGCTACAAGCCTGGACAGTAATGGGGGAGGAGGGGAGGGTGAGGTGAACGAGGTGGCATCGTCGGTACCTGTGCATGTGAGGAGTGCCAATAATGCGCAGCCCCGCCAAGCGTAGCTGCGAGCTGGACTCCTGAACGTGCATAATGGGGTGAAAAGGTGGAAATGCTCAAAAAGTCTGGACGTCTCGAGTTTGCGTCTGCGTCTGCGTCTGTGGTGGTGAAAATACCGCTGATTTAGCGGGACTGCCGGGCCCGTCCAATCGACAACGTTCCGACGGGAACGAAGTTCTCCCCGCTGCAGCACGCACATTGGTTGGCTGACGGCGATTGGGGCCGATTCCGCAGTTATTGACCATCCAAGCATTGCGTAGGTAGTCATGCGCCTAACGCCTCAAGACAGTGGTGAAGTTTGAATCAAGCTATGAGGCTAGTCGTTTTATGGGGTTGATTGCTTCCGAGGGCTTGGGCTCAGGCATGCCTCATTCTCGGAGCAGAGCGGCAAGCAGGTTCTTCCGCCAGCTCCCTGATGCATCTGAGCACAGTCTTGTTAGAACGACAGGACTTGTTTAAAAACGCGAACCGCCCGTCTCATTCGTGAACGACAAAGTTGACCCTCTCCATCTCCTGTCTTGCAGATCTGTCACCTTTTCTCTTCTATCCTTTTGCAAATTATTTAGCCAACTTATTTGTTTGAAACAATCAGGCATCCATCCGGTCCAAAGCCGCTTCTATCCTACTCTACAGACAGATTCGAAAACACCGTGTGTGGCTCGTCGCAACCCAGGTCGCAGGTATCTAAAATGGATCTTCTAGCTGAAACCAGAGGCAAGAAAAATGGTCCTAGTAGTCCCGGAAGATGACCTGGGGGTCTGAAGGGTGGCAGAAGTCGAATTTACAAGAGACAAAATCCAAATACCGCGCGGTGCCGGGCTACGGGTTCGAGACGTCGCTCTACACCGAGCTGCAGAACATCTAACACCGCTGAAGAGGCGTCGTCAGAGGCAGAGACGGAGATCCCGGATTCGGAATCAGACACATCGACGGATGTCATTCCATGCACTCAAGATGCACCTTCCTTGGTCTCTGTCGGCCATGAGAAGCATCATGAAGGGACATCGAATCTAGGACGACCGGTTAGTGTCTATAGCACCGTAGAGGTACGCTTAGATGATCATGTTGACGAAAAAAAGTAGATGAAAGCTAACTGCGTTTCGACCCATCAGGTGATGCTTCACGTCGACGAGCACACTGGAGTGCAGACAACTACAATGCTGTCAGCCTGTGGCGGATTTTGCGTCAGATATAAAACCCTAGGGTGCAAGCGATGAAACGAGAATAGTGGGTTTCTTATGAACGACACACAGGCTGAGTTCATTGCCGGAAAGAAGCGCAACCTGCTTGTATATAGATAGTAAAATACCTAACTCCCGTTGGAAATACCGGTAGACTCTCGGTTATCATCTCAATCTGCATTAGCGTCAAGTAAGATTTATGATATTCCCAATTCCAACCCTTGGAGGAGCAGGCGCGGATGACCTTGGTGGAATCGTATCAGGACAGTATCAATGTTTTATTTCTTTCATTTCTTTCATTTCTATCAACTACTTATTTGCCCCCTTCTGACGGCCCATTATTTCAAGGCCGCTGGCTGTCAGTGGCAAGCCACGTTTATTGAGCTCCCGCACAAGCAGCACAGCGCTCTCGGGCACATGCCCAAGGAAGTCATCTCCTACCGACTACCTTAACTAAGCCGAGGAGGATAGAAAGTAGAAGTACATAAAGTCAAAGCAATGCAATAGTCCGCGGTATCGACGTAAGCACCGCACTTTGTCCTCATTGAAAATCGGCGAGTTCAGTGTTTCCAGTAGCTGGGATAAGACCCCACTGTGAATCCTGGCACCGGGGGGCATCGGGGAAGCAAGCCCGTTGCCTAGCGGAACGGGCGGGGCTGCTGCGGTCCCAAGGCCCAGACTTGTCAACCAATTCTAAGAGTCTTTCTAGCGCAAGGACTTGTTGATCTTTATGGACTGGCGACGCTCGCTGCGTTGTGATTAGAGCGGCGAGCTCGATAATGTCGTCGATACTTAGGATCTCGCTCACGAGCATGGAACCGGAGCCGAGCATCCATAGGATAGAGAGAAAGGCGTGGTTTCGGCACAGCTGCCTCATCGCTGGCATCGCCTGGGCTCCCATGTCCAGCAGAGTACGGATCATTTGTTCCCTCTTGTAGCAAACAGACAGAACCAGTGGCGTACATCCATAGCCAACATCAGCGTTGACGTCCAGACCCTCCTGTTCAACGATGACTCTCACAAGACATGCCAGGTCTCCTCGTACAGCCGCCTTGAAGGCTTCGAGGTTTGGAGGGCGGAGGCCTATGGAGGCACCGCGCCGGACGAGCAGGATCGCTGTTGACTCTTGGTGGCTGACGATCGCTTCCATAAGCGGTGTCTTCTTGGAGGTGTCTGTATTCCCCGGGCCGTCGGGTGGCAGGCCATGGTCGAGGAGAAAAGACATGACATCGTCACGCCCCCTCCTGGCTGCCAGGCGCAGAGGGGAGTGGAGGGTCGCGTCGAGACTATACAGGGATAGAGGGTGATATTTCCGGGCATCCTGGCAGCGCTTGAAGTCTGCCCCATTCGCCCTGGCGGTCGCTAAGATTGCCAGGGCGTCACACTCGTCGCGGCTGTGAACAATGGCGTGGAAGACGGAGGAACATCGGTAGTTCTCGACGTCGTTTCTGTAGAGGATGGGGATGCAGATTTCGCAAAGGCGGCGGCATGAGCGGGAAAGCGACGCTTGACTGCCGAGCGGGCATAGCTCTATAATCATGCAGACAAGTTCTTGCGGCAATGAGAGGATCATGACAAGGTACGGTGGATAGAGCCTTTGTGCTGTTTGTCGAGATGAAGGAGCTGATGGCAACGTGTGGAAGCTTTCAAATCGCCGCGAGTAGAAGGTAGCTGTTCTACATGCAACGAGGTGTGGATTGAAGGTGTAGAAGGGGGACATTGGCCGGCTGGCAGGATCACTTGTCATTTTCAACACGGGATTTGTTGGTGCTTGGCTCAATCGAGATGAAGGATTGCAGTTTTGGACGTGACGACAATGCGGCAAGAAAGAGTGGTGTCGATCGACTGTCTGGTAGCAGCGGCGCAGCCCGAACAGGACGGTATCTTGTCAGTGGTCTACAAATATCACTTCGGCCGTTTGTGCGGAGATCTGGTGCCGTGCTAGCGCCTAACTGATAGCATTTTTTGGGCGGTATAGGTGTTGCCTGGGATGTAAAGTGTAGGTGGATGCCGGCGTGATCGGTTGTCAGACGCTTATGGCGGATCTACTTTAAGTCACTGGCTTGTCCAGTGCTGGCCCATTGGACAGACGGCCGAAAAGGCGAGGGAAAAAAAAAAAATGAACGGATCAAATCCTTAGCTGTAATCCGTGCTTCTGCAACTTGATTGTAATCACCGACCCCCTTCGTCTTCTACAACGGGTACCTACTATCCATTGGGGATGGCAAGGAGGTAGCTGGGGCGAGATCAGCCTGGTCAACATTGTCGGCTATTTCCATGGCTAGGCTTCAGCAGAGGGCCAACGCTTTCGGAAACACGAGAAGAGGAGGGCCGCAGGATACTCATAGACGCACAACTACACTCAGCCGATCTTTTCAGGCGCGATTGAACTATATGGTCTGGACTCTTCTTATAACCTTCTGACCTACTTAGTAGTCCTCCGCTCTCTCAAGAATCACCGTGAAGTGCCTCAGGGTATCCGCTTCTTTCACAATTCGGAGACCGCGGCTGATGGTGAGTCGCCGTCCGTAGATGTCGATGAAAGCTTTAGCCACAACGTCCAGCTGATCATTCCCGTAAACTCTTCTTGGGATCGCAAGGCGCATGAACTCAGCCCTCGCATAGCGATTGTGCCCCGTGATTGGATCTCGGTCATTCATCAGGGTGCCAATCTCCACGCCTCGCACACCGCTCTCGAGATAAAGCTCCACCGCCAGTATTTGCGCCACGAACTCTTCCCTAGGGACAAGAGGCAGAAAGGCGGCTGCGTCGATGACGATCGCATGGCCGCCTACTGGCTGCTGGATCGGAATTTTGGCGTCTATGGGCTTGCGGCCGAGCCGCTGGACTTGTCCAACTTGGGAGCGTAGATGATCCGCACAGGTGGCTTCGCCGCGGCCTACGGCCAATGCCTCCATGTCTCGGCCAGCCATTCCGCCATATTTTGTGTAGCCCTCAAACGGGATGACGTTTTCAGAGGTACGCTCGAACCAATCCCGGCCTCTCATCGCCAGGAAGCCTCCAATATTCACCATCCCGTCCTTTTTCCCCCTCATGATCATCGCATCCGCATACTGGTACATTTGCGCAATGATTTCTTCGATGGTTTTCTCCGCGTAACCAGGCTCGCGTTGTTGAATGAACCATGCGTTCTCGGAAAACTGTGCGGAGTCGAAAACTACAGGAACGCCGTACGCACGAGCTAGGGCCTTGACGCGGCGCATGTTGCCGATCGAGACCAGCTGCCCGCCGGTCTTGTTGCAGGTGACCGTGACGAGGACGAAAGGGACGTTGTTGGGCTGGGCCGCGAGGATATCCTCAAGCTTCTGGATGTCGAGATTGCCCTTAAAGGGGTGGTGTTGGTCGATGCAGAATGCCTCATCAATGGGGCAGTCGATGGCGGTGGCTTATTGGCATTCAATGTGGGCTCGTGTGGTGTCGAAGTGGGAGTTTCCAGGCACGACGTTGTTTCTCTCGACGATCCGGGAGAACAGAACGTGCTCGGCAGCACGGCCCTGGTGGACGGGAAGGACGTATTTGAACCCGAACAGCTGCTCGACTTTGTCTCTGAACCTGGAAAACGACGAGGACCCTGCATACGTCTCATCGCCAATCATCAATGCCGCCCATTGGCGGTCGCTCATGGCGCCGGTACCGCTGTCTGTGAGAAGGTCAATGAAGACTTGGTCGCTTTCGAGGCCGACGAGGTTGTAGTTAGCTTTACGGATCCAGTCCTCGCGTTGTTTTCTCGAGCTACGCCAAATCCGCTCGACCATCTTGACACGCCAGCTGGCTGGCAGCAGATCATGCTGAGACATGTTTGCGGCGAGCGGAGTGGATGCTTGCGACTCTCGCTTTGTATTGTTGATGGCAGAAGTTAGGTTGGTCCGTGGATAGTTACAATATGCTTGGGAAACAAAAGTTGGAACAAGACGATGCAGCTGCATTGCGGCCTGCGTATATGTAGGTGGTCTTTTGTTTTGGAACGCGGAAATAGTCTACGGCTGTCCTTGGTACATAAGAGGTAAGAAAAAGACATTAGTTCCTCCCAGTAGGAGTCAGTAAATATAACAACAAAGGCCAATTCATGTCGCGAAGAGGGTCACCTATTTTGTCCGGCCACTGTTCAGACGAGAGTGGGTAGAGTCGTTACTTGGATCGTTTCCTATCCAATACAAGACTTTTTTGGACGGAGATCTTGCATTTTTTTTTAAACTACATTTGAATTTCACAAGCCATTTCTCGCGCCTACCACTACACCAGATGCGTCTATCGTTGCTATTAGGAGGTAACAGACTGGGTGTGGCGCCTCGCAAACATGTGTACTAACGTGTGACCCGGGAAGTCCGTGCACCCCCCATCTCCGCACATCGTGATGCCCTCACGGTCGGAAGAAGCGGTTAGCGACAGTCATTGATTTCTCGGCCAATATAACTTCAAATTATTAATTAAATAGCGAATTAACTAAAGAAAGCACTATTAATAATCTAGCTCTTTTTGCGCCTTTTTCTCGCCGGTTTGCGTGTGCCAGTTGCCTTCCTTTTCTTAACCTGATTTTCAGCCTCATCACGAGTATCTATTATTTTATGGATCTGAGGGAACGCCTTATTGGGGTCAAATTGGACGGGTTTTCTTCCTGAAGGCTTCTTAGCCGCTGCTTTCGCCTTCAGGAGAGCGACTTCTTGCCTCAGATAGATAATTTCATAATTATCACGATCTGCGCAGTCTTGTGCCTTTTTAAGGACCCTCTTTATGCCTCGAGTCGACTCATTTTCGCCCAGATTAAGCTATTCAACTTGTCGTTCAATATCGCGGCCGCAATGAGGCGTATTCCACAGCCCGGGGGCATCGTCGATCTGGTTCTTTGGTGTTGAGGGCCCCGCCTTTTGTGCTTTGAAGACCTTTAGTTTCTTGACGCCGGCAAGAGCCTTCGTCACGTCAAGAGGATATATTCCAGAAGCCCGAAAACCAGCTCGGATATTCTTCTCGGTCATAGCTTTTATTGAAGCTCTTTTATAAGCTGATACGAAGAGTTGTTTTTGGTGTGGCGATGTGATACTGTAGACGGCCCACCCACGAGTCTCCTCATGATAAAAGACCTTCAACGGTCCAAAAACCGCAACGTCAAGCGGCTGCGTAAGGTGTGAAGAGTGTGACGGGAGCCAGCTAAGCCAGACCTTATTCTTCCAAGCTGTCTTTATAAGGTCTCCTGTTATATGCGTCTTATGTTGATCGAGGACTAAGATACGCCACTGGTCTAGCTTTTTTGGCTTTGTCTCAGGAAGAAAGACGAGTTTGAACCACTTGAGGAAGATATCTGCAGTTGACCAGCCGGAAGGGCTACAGTCATACTTCCAGTCCGGAATCTCCTTAGGAAACCACTGTCCTTGAAGGTTATGACCCGTAAAGACAACGCACGGCGTCAGGCGGCGACCATCAGCGCTCCCACACTCGAGAATCGTGATCCAAGCAGTTGAATCGCTCTCCATAGCTTCGGCCGCCGTCGTCAATGATGTTCCGGCCACTTTCCCGGCTTGGGTTTCCCCTTCTTTGACACCAGTCTCGTCGACATTATATAGACGATCCTCCTCGATGTCACAGTCGTTAAAAAGGTCGCCAAGGCCGCGCCAATGCTCCCTAAGTCCTTCTTCTGTGACAGCCTTCTTGCGAGCGGCATCAATAAGTCGAGATGGCTTCATTTTGACCTCCTCGTGGCGAGTAAAAAAGCGGTCAACCCAATGCTTACCGACGGGTTTATCATCGCCGCCCTCCTTCGCAATCGCCGAGGCAAAAGCTCATATCTCAGACTTATTGGCAGGCATATAAAAAGCCTCTCTTTGATGTATCCATTTGACGATATCCTTCTCTTGCAAAAGACTCAACTTTTGAGTCTTTTCCTTGGCGGTGTGAATATCGGTGGCTCCTTCCATCCGGTCTTTCAATGTCGAGGGCCCCAGGCCGTGCTTGCGCGCCGAGCCGCGAATTCCGATGCTTTTCGCATCCTCGATGGCCATAGAGAGAGTTACCTCTCTATCAGTGCTTTGAGAAGTCATATTGAAAATTTGGTATTGATTGAAGCAAAATTGCGCCCGTGAGAGTTATATTATATGATGTTGTGGTGATGCAATTGAGACATTCACGTGTGCGGAGATGGGGGGTGCACGGACTTCCCGGGTCACACGTTAGACCGGCTCTGACGCTTTGCCACCGCCATCTTCGAAAGCCAATAATGCGTGAGATATTTCCTTTATAGATACAAAGCGAGTATCTCTACGGTAAATAGCAAATCAAAATATCATTCTTCTTATGGATCTGATGAGATTTGTTGGCATCTCATTGATGTAGGGGCTTTGTACTATTGTGGATGAAGCTGGTGAATGAAAGCTCGCCGAAAACAATAGAAACCGATAGCTCAGTCAATGAAGGTTTGGGTCTCGCTGGCACTCCGACACAATTTTGCGAGGCGGCTATTTCTCAGCTGCTCAGGCTGTAGACATCTCTCGTGTGTTAAACAAACTTGATATGTCTTTCGTAGAATCTAAGCATCTGCAATCAAGATGTCAGATCATGATTTTGATTTTTTGGGATGTTTTTTGGACCAACCTGTTGAGGACACCTTCTATAGACCTCTTCTCTATCATGTTCAGAAACTTGGCCATTTGGCCACTTGAGGAAGACATAGTACTTCTTCGTCGACTCGTCAAACTCCATATGGTCGATATCTGAGTAACTCCATTCAACATCATGCTCGTTCGATGTGTTTTTGACTTCGTGAGCTGAAGAAAGCTGGTTCAGAGGCTGTTTTTGCGATCGAGTTCTCATATCTCTGGATGTCTTAATGACGATGCAAGCCGGGTTTGCAAATCTTGACTTTTTTTACTTTTATTCTTTTTTTTTCCTTTTCCTCTTTTTTTGGGGGGATGGGGGGTTAGGCGTAAATGTTGCCGGATCTCTCCTCGTTTGAACCCCTTTAGGCAAGCAGTAAAAGGTCCCTGATTGGCTCTTGAGGGCTGATTTCTCGTCAAATTTCATTCCTTGATTTGGTGACAAGTATGGACAAAGGCGGCGTGTCTGGTATTGGCACAACCCAATCTGGACTTGTGAGGTAGAGTCTTTCGTACGGTTAACCTTGCTCAGTGTAGTTTTATACTATCGGACTTTATAATTTAAACTCTTAAGGAATTAAGTCATTAATACATACACTTATGACCATACACATATTGCTGAGCGGATACGAACAGTAAACTTGATAAGCCCACTAGCCGCTTGTATTACTTGAACATGGCCAGGCAAGACGAGAATGATAACATGTAGGGCGATCTAGGCTTCATGTCGCAGATTATCTTCTATGGGTATTTGGACTGACTCGCAGCAGATACGCAGTCGATTCCATTCAGGATCATTTCGTTGATGAATATGTGAGACTTCACCATTTTCTTCTTCATTTCCGCACTTCTTACGTCAGACCCGCCTCCAAAGTTGAGACACGCCTGTTCGGTGGCCACAATGCCCTCGCAAGAAGAGAAAAAGACCCCTTCTATGCGGAATAACAAAATTTCTATCATGGTCTGTCTATACAGAACTGACATGTTCAAGGGCAAAACACATTTCCAAGTAAAATGGCAAGGCTATAAGAGCAAGAAGGAATGGACGTGGGAACCTGAGGAAAACCTCAGGCAAGTTTCCTGCCGTCCATGACTAGGTTACGTTCGGCTGATGATGGAACTCACCCAATAGAGTTGCAGGTGACACGCTTATTCGGACTTATTTCGAGAGCCTTGCTCAAAGATCTAAGAGAGTTCAAAAATCTGCGAAAAATGTTCATACTCCACGCAGCCGGAACAAATACGCTCGTGGTCCTGCAGGCCAAGGTTCACGCCAACATTCTCTCCCGAATCACGTTCCGGGCCAGAAATGGAGACCTCCTGCTGGGGACTGGGAATATCATATCCTTACAATTGATAGCTGTGATGAAGATGACACTGGAACCCTTGTGGTTTACATCACTTGGTCTGGAGGTCAGAAGACCAAGCATGCAGCTAGCGTGCTTTACAGGAAGTGCCCACAAAAGGTTCTACAGCCCCAACTTGCCCTGAACAGTATACCATAGCAGTTCTAACAGAGCCAGATGCTTCGTTTCTTTGAACAATTTGTCCAAATGTCATGAAACATACTCTAACGCGCGCTTTTCTCGCCTCTTCTTCATCCATGAATCGTCGGCACTGAAGGGGGGTTTGCCTCCATCTTGCTTTGGACAAGTTGTACCTAGTCTAGGCGATGAGACTTTGGCTAGAGCTTCAAAATTTGCGTCTGATCAACATGCTGGGATGTACGGCAGTGTATTGACATCGCACGTTGGTATGGAGCGCCTTGGTATCCCACAATCGATGGCTATAAGAATCAATTAAACACGATTTGATCAGCCAAAACGGACGTTGTCTTGATCATTATGGTAATGATAAAGACAGTATTGGATGTCAGCATTTCTGTAGCAGTAAGCAATTCAAGACTAGCCCGCTACCTTGGCTTGAAAAATAGGTCGGTACCTAGCAAGGCGAAATGGCTTTTTTCGCATCAAGTCCATTGATGTCTTTATGGTTATGTTTCGTAATAGAAGCCTAGAGTCGGTGTAGAGCTTAAACTATAAAATGACGTATCCAAGAAAGCCGAGATAGATTTTATCGTCTCTGTTAGTCGTTATTGTTGACTCTCTCATTTGCAACCTTTTATTTCATTGAGAAACCCCGCTCTAGGCACGCACCTAACTACACCATAATAATATCGCCTCTGATGGAACCGGTCGAGCTTAGTAACCACCATTCAACGAGCCGGGTGATGGACCTGACCCCTCAGCACGGGCTACATAATCATCGCGGTTCGTCAGATGATACGTCTCCTGCTCAGGCTTATCAGGCGGTTCGTCCGCTTCCCAAAAGCCAAGAGCCTAACTCGGCTTCGAACAGAATCAGGTCAGAGGCTGAAAGCGCAATGGAGTGTGGTCCATGCAGCCTGAGCCCAAGCACGCAAGATAAAATGGTCAGAATGGGCCAAGACCTGGACGCCTTGAAGAGCACCATTCATCATATGCAAGGTGTACAAGACGCACAGAACAAGATCATAGGAAGACTCTTGTTAATGCAAAGACGAGGGTCAAAAGCTAAGGGGTCACTCAAGGACGAAATCGGAGGGTAACAAAGACGTCCGATTGTAGGTGGTGGACAATTGGGTAGCTTTATCCCTGGCTGGGACGCAAGAAGGGATCGGTTCCTGCCACATTACCGTAGAGTCTATCGGTTGGCGGGGCGGGAAAATGTTCGGATGTTCAGATTTGGCCGTCTACTCTGGCGGAATCAAGACGCTAAAAACGAGGCGGCATCCCGCAGAAGACCTAGTTGAAGTCAAATATCCTGAGCATGACATTGTTTTATCCCTTGTTTCCGTTCCTATCATGAATCTGTATGATCTATACTACAGCAACCACAGAACACTGACCTAAAAATTGATCTAAAGTGAAAGAGAGAAAGACGCCTAGGTTGCAGAAGAAAGAGAGAAACACGGAAGGGTAGCCGCATGATGCTACTACTCCACACGGAAGGAAGCAACGGGCCAATGTGCAGCATGGACGAAACGCGTCTCCTCGCTAGCTGCAGGGAGAAGCTTGCGGCGCATATTGGTAAGCAGAGAACCTCCAGGACATGGAATATTCACGCTGATAGGACCAAGAGCAGAGAACCGGGGTTAATATAGAACCCGCTAAGGTTCGCCTAGTGACGATGCAGAGTGATGCCTATACTTGGGTCTACACAACTGAAGTTGCACACCTCTTTTCCAAGGATTTGGTCGACCACGGAGTCACAGCGTATCAACGACTCTATCAGGAGGTGGGGCAGAGTTTTCACGCAGTGACATTTACGAACAATACCACTGTCATCAGTCAAGCCAGTTCCGCTCCCTACGTCTTGTCGGGCGGCCTGCCAACTCACAATATGTCGACGGCTCGGTTGGAGACAATGAGGCGCAAAGACCTGATTCAATACGCCTCACACATGGTTCAACAGTTATCCCAGATGGAGGAGAAGGCCGTTGTCGAAGCTGCCGCGATGGCACGCATGCAGCAAGATGTGGAAAAACTGCACCACGAAAACGAACGTCTCGCCCAGGAAGTCAGACAGCAGTCGGAAGATGCAAGGTACCATCGCGACTTCTACTACAGGCTTCTGGGGACCACATGCCAGTTGAGTTCATCAGTAGAGGAGATTCAACAAGACTACATGAGAACCGTCGACACTAGAATGTTCCCCAAAGATGAGTTCTCGATTTTATAAAGCTTCTGATCGTACAAGGTTGCATCAGCCTCACAATACCACGACAACAAAGTACCTACCCTGAACGCGGCTGGTGGAGCGCCGAGAGTCTTTGGGAGATCCATGCAATACGAGGCCTAGACCGCTTGAGGGATCTTTACACGAGGCCAAGAAGACACAAAAAGCTCGGACTTAGAAATATATCCGCTCATTACTATGGGGGGGGGGGACATGGTGTCTACACTTATGAGGATAGTGCTCTGGTTTATTAGAGCCAACTTATTTTTTTGGTCATTTTCTTATGTACGAAAAAAAAAAAAAAAAAAAAAAACACCTGCTGTGGTGCCATCACGTTCTGAACGGAAGGACTCAAGCATCAATAATTCTTTATGTTGAGGCCAAATTAAGCTATCCCTAACGATCTCTTATTCATGTCTGTTATCTCAAGAGAGAAGTCATACAGCAGACAACGAACCCTGACTGACCCATAAGATACCTCGTGACATGTCATCTGAGGGGTAAAACGGAGGCTTGCAAACTAATCACCCGCCCAAAGCTATACTTGGCGTCAACAAAATGGGTGGTCTAGACACCTAGAGTGGTGATGACATACACGTCTGCACTAGACTGGCTGTGCACACTGCCTACACCTTACGGACTTACAGTAACAGCACTCGAAGAAGAGACCGCACTCTGTAGTCTCACAAGTAGGGCAGATCCACTCCGCTAAGCATCCATTGGCCTTGATCATCCATGAATGCTCCATTTCCTGTCTGGCAGAGCAATCGCTGTGCGGCCGTTCTGTAGTCGCAGTCAAAGCAGGTTGACTTGGCTCTGGTCGGTATGGAATATATGGATCATTTTCTGGTGGATTTTCTGCATTATGGTGACATTCGCAGCAACTATGTATCTTGTACTGTATTGTATTCATGACCCCTGGACCAAAGAGTCGTACATGTACTTGGACTCGTCAACTTGGCGGCACAACAGGTCACACAAGCGGCGGCTGAAAAGTAAAAGTAGAGTTTCTATTGAATATTTATAGCTTAACTAAAGCGCTTATTACGACCGCGACGTGCGCACTTTTGTGTTTCACAACAAAATACCTTCTATCCTATATAGGGCGGTCCGATGTTCACAGAACAAGCCAAGATTTGAATACCGCCATGTTACCGCTTTTGCGTTACACTGGTCGATATCGGATGGAGATGAAAGAATTCTGCGTATTACTCATGCAAAAACATCTCTTTGGGCTGTTTCCTGCCAGTGGTTGGCGACCACTGTGCCTACAGCCATTCTAGGACGACATGAGTAGGTCTACGTAGGAGACAGGTTTTGTACAGTGCCGACCACTTCCAGAGGCCTGGGCTGTATGTTTAGTAGATTCGTTGCTTTGAATTATGGCCGTGCTTGATGACACGTGACGGTGACAACCATCTTTGGCAAGGCGGGGTAGATTACCACAGTCTTGTCATAGAACAGAACGCACTGTTGAGAAGCCACAACAGCTAGACTTCCTCTATCTTACAATATCGAATGGCTGTTAAGTTGGCAACAGACCGAGACAAGCGGTACTCACGGTCTAGGGTAGCCTTGGATACATGGATAACCTGAAACCGTCCTTCTCTGAGGCCGCCACTAGGCTTTCAAGTTGATGGTAAGCTGGCGTCCCATTAATCTTTATCTTGCTGGCCTGTCTTATCTTACGGGCCAGAGGATCAGTTGGATCCGGTTTATGTGGTCTATCAAAGTCCCCAAACAACTACTGGTTTAAAGTATTCGCTTTGCAGCAGGTATTTCTAACTTAAACTAGTTATAGCCATTTCGAAGAATCGCAGTGAGGCACCGAAATTTTTATGTTCGGTTTTACCCAAGTACCCGTTGGTCAAGGCCCCACCAGCCAACTTTCGGGGCAGGCTTCGCGCCCCTTAGTTGGTCACAAAATTCGCGGACAGCCACAAAATTCGCAGACAGCAAAATGCCTCATTTTGGGTGGGAAAAACTGCCTTTTTTAATCAATCGATTCATAACAGCGTATATTCTAATTCTGATGACTAGAATGAGGTACAGAAAGTCAGACAAAATGCATACTTCGTAAGGAAGAGCGTGAATCGCGCCCCTGGGGTCTTCTGAGCCCGTCTCTTCGCCCAGTCCGGGCTGCTTCCTCGGTCACCTTAGCTGCCAATTTGGCGGTGACTTTGACCGGCATCGTTGTTCAAGTTGGCCCTCATGACTCTCACGGTCTCGGTCAAGGTCTTCCAACGCTGCCTAGGCTGTGAGGGCGGCGGCAGCTGTGGCGGCGGTTGCCTCGGGCAAGGCGTATCCGGGTCGATAACTTCAATGACTTCTGCCGGCGGTGATGACTTCATAAATGGGGGCAGCGAGTCGAACTGGGTGTCATCTTGGTCATCAGAATCTCCTCTGTCTACGAGGGTATCCTCATCTTCGTCGTCCTCGTCGTTGAAGGGACCGAGGCCGGTGAAAGTGACGGTGTCATCGCTCTTGGGGAAGTCCATCGCGAGGATCGGTCTCGGCGCCTCCGAGGCTCGTTGCCTAGCTCGTCGGAGCTCTTGTGATTCGGGAATATCGATCATGAAGCCATCGGGCTTTTGGTTGAGGAGCTCATTGAACTTGGAGCTACTAGTATCAATAGAAAGGTAGTCAGTTTCTCTTCCTGTATCCTTCAGCCAATCCTCGAATTTCCAAGCCTTCCTTGTTGTACCAAAGCGAGCAATTTTATCAGCTTTCCAAAGCTCGAAAAAGCGGTCTCTTTCCTGCTTAACGAGAGCTTTGACTGAGCGAAGTTGACGGCGTTGTTCCTTCTCCTCGGCGGCGGCGAGCTCGGCCTCATGTTGTTCCTTGATATCTTCAAAGTTGACGCTTGTAACGAATATTCCACTAGGTTTAATGAATTTTCCGGGCTTTCTCTTACTTGTGACTTTCTTAATACGTGATTCGAAATTGCTGACGAAGGCATTACGCTGCTTATCCATCAAAATCGACTCTGAGAGCACTTTTCTCGCCGACTGAAGCTTCTCACGGCTCGGCGAGCTCATAATGTCGCCATATTTCTCAAGCACGGCGGCGAGAGAATCTTCAGCCTGTTGGAATCGTGTTTCCTTGGGCAAGAGGTCGGCATAGGCGGGCTCGGCCGGCGTGCGTGATTTGAGCTGCTTTTTATGGATATATGTGATCGCAGGTTTGGAGGTGATAGGATAGATACCGCTTTTCTCGAAGCCTCTCATGATATGAACAGCTGAGAAGCCCTCGAAATAAAATTCGTGAAAGGCAGTGGCAAAGGCAAGTCGTGTAAAGGCCAAGTTACCCTCTCTTATCGACTGACGAAGAGCTTTTTGGTGTGCATTTTTCAGGAATTGAAAAACGCCCATATCGAGAGGTTGAAGGATATGAGTAGAATGTGGAGGCAAGGAGCAAAATACGATATCGAACATAATACAATAGTTGACGAAATGGAAGGCTGTATGACCGGTGAAGCCGTCGATGATCAGAAGTCGATAAATTCTCTCGTTATCCGGCCGAGAATTAGGTGGCTGCTTGAATATGTTATGAGGCCTTCCAGGCTCTCGTAACCACTCATCACAGCCAAACCATTCCTCTAGGGATAACCCGGTCTTCTGTGCCTTGGCCGAAGCATTCCAAGACTCAACGTTGAAGTGGTGAAGCCACTCGAATGCGATATCTCGGTTACTGAAGCCGGTCTCTGACTTGGCAAAGCGCATGCCGGGCACACAGTCGATCTCTAACCATGATTCTGTAGGAAAAGCTTTGAAAATAAGCCAAGGAGGAATAGTATCACCAACGGCATTTCCTGCTCCTAAAAGTGACGTTGTTTCACGGTTGTTAGGGTCAGAAACCTCTGGCCGCTGGGCACGAGTGGTCCTTACGATCAGGACCTGGATTCGCTCGCGGAGGCAGCCAATACGGATGCCGCATTCGTCCTCATTCCACATCTCTGAGGGACCGATATCTAGCTCTTCCACGGTGGATTTGAGGTCATCGAAGAAAGTCTCGGTGTTCTGGATGTCATTGTTCTCATATGACTTCCGTGCCTTATCCACGGCCTTGATATGTGACGTTTTGAGTTCCTGATGACGCCCACGGAACTGGGAATACCAATTCTTGTTAAAGGGACTGTCAGGGAACCCTCTGCTAAGTCGGAATTCCCTCGCAGCCTCCTCAACTTGAGACCTTTCAGCTGGAAAGCCGGATCTCTCAAGCCAAACGACATATGCCACTAGGCCGGCCTCTTCCTCGGGCGTAATAAGCGGTGGGCGCCCTCTCTTGGCAGCAGGCTTTGGTCTCATCGCTTTTTCAACCGCTGCTTTAG
The DNA here is from genome assembly GCF_050370095.1 of Fusarium phalaenopsidis. Taxonomy (NCBI): domain Eukaryota; kingdom Fungi; phylum Ascomycota; class Sordariomycetes; order Hypocreales; family Nectriaceae; genus Fusarium; species Fusarium phalaenopsidis. Next base: position 20,685 of record NW_028145388.1, read on the forward strand.
TGACCCCGAGCTTCTCAGCTGTATCACGATAGGAACCGGGTTGCCGTGTGCCGTTGTTGGTGGTGTTGCGGGTGGCACGCGTGAAGCGCCTCTCGTTATTCTTGGCTGCGTTGACGGCATTTTGGATCCGTAGATTAGCCGAGACTCGAGCCATAATGACCTCACACGTTTGAGTACTTGGATTGAACTGAAATGGCCGTATTTTGGTGGGTTTTGGGGGTGTTTGAGTTTACGTGTGGTATTTTGAGGTGTCTGCGAATTTTGTGGCTGTCCGCGAATTTTGTGACCAACTAAGGGGCGCGAAGCCTGCCCCGAAAGTTGGCTGGTGGGGCCTTGACCAACGGGTACTTCTAATAGCGTCGTTCTAAAAGCTTGCTTTTCATCGCTCACATTTTTTTTTATCACCAACTTTTGTCACTCACCTTTCATCGCCCGCATTTTATCGCCCGTTTCATCTACATCTTTCTCACCGTTTCTCTACGCACCTTAGCCCCTTCATTCTGCACCTCTCTGTATCACCTGTCTAGTGTTGCATCGTCCTGTCTACTGTCTCAGAACGCAACTACCACTGTATCACGACGCAGATGCTGACCTAGAGCTTCTTGTTTCCTTCGTAACGCAACCTTTTTGGGTTCAGTTAGGGAAAAATTTCGCTCGACTCAGCCGATGCAATGATGACAAGGCGGGAAATCGGGGAATGAACTTGGAGATTTGCCCGCACTTCTGGCCCAGAGGGCGTTAATGGTGAAGGGAGCTTACGTGGATGGCTGACGTGTATAGCAGAAAGCCATCGTGTAAGACTATGACAATCAAAGTGAGGCATCTCACATAAAGAAGGAGTTGAGAATCACAGACACTAGGTCTCTATGCACGAGTTCCTGATCATGTATCTTAACGATTTGCCCTTCCTCAACCGGGCTTCAGTTAGAATGGTAGTTGGTAAAAATCCGAAAGCCTAGGATGGCGAAGTTCGACAACTTTCTCAACGTGACTAGCGGGTATAGGATTCTTTGAGCCGAGCAAAGATCACAATAGGAATCTCTCCAACAACATTGATTTATGTTATGCAACAAAACCCGCCACCATAGCAACCGAGGGATAAGTTCAACGTTACATTCAACTCGACTTCCCGTACATAACTCCCTCAGGGTTTAGCGCAACCCGTGTCGCTCTGTCTCTCTGCCACACACTCAAACATCACAACAGCTATCCGCCTCCAGCAGGCATGGCAGCTGCAGCAGGCAGCCATGCTGTCTCAACGCTGCCCAGTTTCAAGCAATGTCTGGTGGCAAAAGCAGCTAACGGAGCTGCAAAATATTAGTGATCCTAATTCAACTCGTGGGAAGAGCATGAATTATTCTTGTTTCAAGTCGCCGGCATTAAGAGCGCCGCAGAGATGAAATCGAACCAGCAACTTCGGCTTTCGCCAGAATGTTAGCAGTTTCACCTGTCCAAACCAATCTGGAATCTCATTGACCAGTTCCCAGTCGTACGAGTACACCATGGCGGCGAGGATTATCTTGGCCTCGAGATACGCCAGGTTGACGCCCAAGCAGGCACGAGGCCCAAGAGAAAACGGGCGGCTAGCCTCTTTGACACTCCCAGAATCGCCCCCGATCCAACGATTGGGATGGAAATTATCCGGGTCGGGAAAGTTTCGCGTATCGCGAGACATGACAAAGTTGTCGACCGATACTTCCGTGCCAGGCGGGACATCGGAACCATCCACCGTCGCACCGGGACACGTCCGTGGAAGACCGAGCGGGACTGGAGGAAATAAGCGGAGGCCCTCCTCAACCACGGCGTGAAGATACGGGAGATTCCTAGTGGAATCTCCATCGATCTCACCCCTGGACGAGAAGGAAGATCTCACCTCGCGCTGCAGCTTTTTCAGCGCTGTAGGCGTTTTTAGTAGGTAGTAAGTTACTCCGGCTAGGAAAGTTGCCGTCGTTTCCGACCCGTCCAGCAGCAAGATCTTGGCCTGCTCCGCCAGCTGGTCTTTGTTGAAGCTGCCGCGGCGGAGGATGTGGGCGAAGAAATCCTCACGCTTGCTTGGATTGCTCATCGCGATGCGCTGGGCGACCTTGTCTTTCGTCAGCCTCTCGTGAAGGCTGACAGTCGCTCTAAGGTCGCTGGGCATGAGCCAAGAGAGAAAAGATTCAGGAATGGATAGTCGTTTGGCCGCCTGGAGCAGAGTGAAATGCCTCGTGAATTCCAGGATGAGCGAGACGTAAATGTCTGGTTTCCAATTGGCGACAGACTTGAAAGATTCTCCAAACGTAAGCTCGCCTACGGCTGTTAGCCCTTCGCTCCTCGCATTAGTGTCGCATCTTACCAATGATATCAAATGTGAGCCAATTGTACACAGCCGACATGTCGATGCCTCCACTCCCCCGGCTACCATACTTGCCAATCCGCTCCACAAAGAGCCAAACGTGGCTCCGAATAATGTCCTCGCTCTCTCTCAGGGCTTTCGCGCTGAAGGCGTGAGAGAGGGATCGTCGCTGCGCGCGGTGCTGCTCGGGGTCGATGGTGAAAACGATGTCTGGGTGCACGACAGACGGGCCTCGATCGTAAAAGACTCTGCTCTTGAGGAATGGTTTCTTGTCCCCGACAGCGTGGCCGTAGATGTCTTTGTAGGCTCGTGGAGTTTTGAAGCTTAGCTCGTTGGGCGCAACCCTGACCACATCGCCGTATTTATCATGCACCCGCCTCATGTCGAATGGATAGTTTCCTCCCATCCACGCTCGTATGAACCAGAGCTGCATCGTCCTGAATTAGCATCCGGTTTGTCTGGTCAAGCATTGGTTCCCGCTCACCTGACTGCATGCTGCAAGCTTTGGACCGGGATATCCAGCAAGAGGGTGAAAGTAGATGCGATAGATGGCTAAAGCCAAGAACGTGAACCCTGCCTGTCGAATGGGAAAGGTTATTACGACAGATACGAGGGGAGTTGGGCTGTCTGGCGTACCGTTGTGAGCAAAAAGACAAGACCTAGAAGGAAGGAACTATGAGTGAGAATGGGTTGAAGAAACCCATTGTCCAAGACGATTCGAGACATTCCCAGTGCGACCGACCTACAAATCAAATTACCCAGTCTGTAGATCCTTTGTTTAACTTGGCGAGATTGAGCCTTCCAAGCGAGCCGAGGACTGCGGACACCTTATGTACCCTTCTGTGGATTGAGGAAGGGGTGACTTCTTAATACAGGACTGGCTGAAAATTGGCCGCTCGTTGATGAAGACTTTCGAGGCCTTTGCGTATCGGTTATGGATGGGTGTGCCGCTAGCAGTCCCTGGAGATACTGTACTTGTGCCTGGCGGAATTGCCGAACGCTACTTGTAAAGCATGTGCTTTGGAGTAAGTCTACCTGCGGACGGAGTCCGTAATCTGCCGTTCACTGGACCCAGAACAAGCCATCCGAGTTATCCGGCTTATGGCTCCCTGCCGTCCATGCGGGTAATGACACTACGCTGCCGCACACGTACGCAATGAGTTCGATGAGCGAGTGCGCAGTCTTTGTCCCAACTACGTATGATAGCCGGGAAAGGGGGATAATGGGTAATGAGGCGAGTCAAGAATCTATTTAAAGATCTTGCCCGAATTCAAATGTCAGCACTACCGACACTGAGGTGTTGTGATGTCCTATTTTACAGGTGCATGCACTGGTGATGGCATTTTAATTCCCCAAAACTCTACATGAATTCAAAACCTAGCAAAATCTTCATCTTGCAATCAGGGTGCTCTAACCTAGCCTCGTGGAGGCTTGCTCTGCTGGCTCTGGCTGTTCTGTCCATAAGATCGGTGGGCCGTATTGCCGGTTCCAAAGATAAGCCCTTGCATGTTGCCCCGGTTGACATCCATCTGAACTCTGTAGTTCGTGGCTGTCGTGAAGTTGATTCCCTTTAGCTCTACCTGGTCCTCCATTGTTTGAGAAGCCGCCTTCTGTAGGCGAGGATCGACGTCTCCAATGGCCTCCAGAAGCGTCTTGAGACTGTCACCAATGGTCTCGGATTCGCTGTGGCTCAGTTCATCGAGTTTTCCCTCCAAGGCGACGGCGTTCTCGAGCTCCGCAATGAGGCCCAACAGCTTCATCGTGAGAGCTTCGCATTGTTCCTTTTTATACAAAGCCCATTGAGCGCCAAGGATACCAGCTATGACTTGGCGACATCTTTTGTCGACGATATCGCGAATCTTGGCCTTAAGGCGCTGGAACTTTGGCCGAATATCGTCGTCATCATCCAAGTCCATGTCATCCCCATGGACTTCCAGTTCGCAGACTCTTTCTGGGCCTTCTTTAGAGCGCCATTGATGTTGTGCGGTATCTCTGCAATGGCTTCTGCTTCTTCGTTGATGGCAAGAGCCGACTGTCATTTCTGGGAAGCCCCGCCGTTAAGCTTGGCTTCATGCTTAGGGGTTTAGACCGACAGCCTCTCCCCATCGCGACAGTCTGAGTTGGGTGATAGCAAGCTTAGTCTGATGTAGGCCGGCTTCATCCTCAAAGGATCGGGCGACTTCTATGAAGTCGAATGCTTGGAGCGCCGTAGAAAAAAAAGTTAGGAATCTGCGAGATGGGGTCCGTCGACATGATGATAATGTTGCTGGTCTGACAGATGGGTGTTTTGGGTCCATGCTAGCACGCATGCTCGCATTATGGAGGGGTTCAAGGCGATCGCCAACAACGTCAAGCTATACGGCCGCCACCAACCGAAGGCTGATATACTACAGCTTGTCTATGACTGGTTGTCTAACGAGCAGGATGGCAAATGGCTTATGATTCTGGACAGCGCCGATGACTATAACGTGTTATACGGCACAACTGGAAACCGACAACGGGCGGCCTATGGCAGCGTACCTCCCACGGAGTCAGAATGGATCCATCATTCTTACCACCCGCAACAAGGCCTTGGCTTCCAGAATGACCGGTGCTCACGAAAATATCATCGAAATTAGCTCTATGACACAGAAAGAGGCCCTGTTGCTTTTAAAGAACAGATGTGGCTCTCTCTCAGATGTGGACTGGGCAGCTGATCTTGTCAGGTTACTTGATCATATCCCGCTTGCTACAGTAGACACGAGGGCTAGAAGAGAGCCATTCTATACGCAAGCCCAGTTCAGTTTGTGGCTACCATGGTCCTGGGGAGTGCCAATCTGATCTTGATTCGGCTCTGTATCACACGTAGCGGCCAGGATAGAGATGCAGGATATACGGCAAAGCCGGCTGCGTAGTGCTCAAAATCGGACTTTTCTTAGGCCACTCCTCATTACAGTGAAGGAACAAGGTATAGACGCACCACTTCTGCAGCTTTTTTAGGCACCTTATCGGTGTTGAAGGTAGCGGGACGGCATGGCGCGTGACCAAGTCTTTGTGAGATGCGAGACCAACCGCTGAGCTATTGAGATAAGGGCTGGGTACACCTACGGATGGGCCAACGCCCATTTCCGAACGTTTAGCTAGTGGGATAGCCAAACATATCATGAGCCAACGGGTAACGGCAAAAAACAGTCTCTCTAGTTTTCTAGATGACTGGGTACTTCGGACGCCTTTCCAACCTACTTATAAATAGCCGTTCAAAGCTCGTGCTGGATCCTAGGACAGGACTCGCTTCATCTCTTTAATCTTTGGTCGCTGAAAGAAAGTGGTCGAAATCTTTTCCACGCCACGGTTGCAAAACGCTCCGAATCTTGTGTTGCCGGTGAGAAGGCCTAACGTCATGTTTCACTCTAAGGCAATTCTCGGCCAAGAGCTCTGGAACAACCACCTCGACATTTTGGCCCCTGCATCCGAAAAAGAGATCTCCCTGCATTATGCGAGAGCAAGGTCGCTATGCCGTCACAGCGGTGGGTACAAGATCTTCATGATATACTGTGCCCACCTAGGTACTAACTCAGTTATCTGACAGGCTTGTCGTTGCACGACATCAAGAACTTAACGCAGAAGTTCTGGGATTTTCATTTTGATTGTGAGTCTCAGATTCCATGGCTTGATTTGCACTTTAGTCTAACGATGTCGTGAAGTGGTTGCCGCCCGCGACATGACGGCTTTCATCATCGCCACGATCCACATAAATCTTTGCATTGGGACGCTAGGTTCTTTTTTCGAAGAGCGCCCCGACCTACATAACTTGCTCGACAGGCTTTTGAATTTTGACGTATGCGGCGAATTCATGCTTACTGAGGTCGGGCACGGCCTGGATGCTCGCAACTTGGAAACAACCGCGACCCTGCGGGCCGATGGCTCCTTCGATCTCCACACCCCTCACGCAGCAGCGTCAAAGGCAATGCCACCGACGACACCGTGCTGCGGCATACCTCGAGTTGCCGTAGTCTTTGCTCGCCTGATGGTAGGCGGGAAGAGCCACGGTGTCAAGCCTTTCATCGTGTTTCTCAGTGACGCGGAGACGATGCGGCCCGGAATCACGTCGCGGATCCTACCTACGAGACCAGGTACCAAGCCGCTGGATCATTCCATCACAACCTTTGATCATGTCCGTCTACCCCCGGATGCGCTGCTCGGTTCTTTCTCCAAGCCAAAGAGTGAGCGCACTGAGTTCTTGCGTCGGATTTGGCGCGTCTCGGTCGGTACTTTGTCACTCTCCATCATGGGCATCTCTGCCATCAGGGTGGGAACGCGCATAGCTGCCGTCTACAGCGAGCGAAGGACTATCACGGCTGCTGATGGACGCTCCACTACGCCAATCATGAGTTTCAGCACTCAACAACGCCCGATCGTCGAGGGGTGGGTCCAGGGCAAAGTCCTGACCGCGTTTGCTCGCTGGACCGTGGATATGTGCCCTGACCCTACTGATGCGACGCAGCATGCGCTGGCAACGATTTTCAAAGCGACGGTCATCAAAGCTGCACGGCTTCTGGGTGATCTTGCTGAGAGGTGCGGCTGGCAAGGCCTGTTTGCGTACAATCAAATAAGTGAGCTGGCACTGACTTTCCAGGGCAACTGTATTGCCGAGGGGGATACATTGGTTTTATGTATACGTATGCACTTGGACATAACTCAGTTCTTCGTCCCAGGTCGTAGCTAATCTCTCTTCTAGGTTTAGTATCCGAGCTTCTTGGAGGGAAGTTCAGGTTACCACGACCGCGAAATGAACTGACGGCTTTTGCACAATACGAACAAGAGCTGGTGGAAGGCCTTCGTGCAAGACTAGTGGAGATTGGAGGATATGGAGAGCATCGCGGTCCAGCTTTCGATCGGCACATCCTCCCTCGATGTCGGCCACTGGTTGAGGCGATCGGTCACCGCATGGCGTACGAGGCCGCTGAGCAGTCCGGAGTTGCCCCGGACGTGCTCGAGCTGTACGGGCGCATGTGTGCCGACGGAGATCTAAGCCGTCCACTTGGAGAAAAGCATTGGAGCGGGCCCAGTAAAAAACCAGCGCCATCTGATGATCCATACGACACTGTTTTGGCACAGATCAGAGCGGAGTCGGCATGTGGATCCGAGTTAGACGACTATGTCACGGCGCCTATCATGTCAGACGAGGCGTGGGTCGATTTCGTCGAAAGTCTGCGTGTATTCAGCCATCCTAAGGATACTAGAAGTAACTGGTCCAAGCTATAGATTACCTTGTCGAGGCTTGTACTTTCAACGGCCGTGAAGGAGCATTAGGTAGATAATAGAGAGGAATATTAGCGGAGAGTATTGTTGGCGTTCAACGAAGCACGTAGAAACACTGCATAGTATATGTCACATCAAAGATACTAGTAACAACCTCGTTCAGCAAAAATGGTGTCCAAAGTGAGATCGGGTCGATGTAACAACAATACTGGCACTGAGGTCAGAGCTCCGAGAGAGCTACGCTGGCCTAGAGCTCTGGCTTGTTGTCTGGGCTTGGCTTGGGTCTGCTCGATACCTTACGAGACCTACCGGTACTAAAGCTGCTGCAAGCAGTGGGCAGAATGTCCGTTGCGAGCTCCACAGTGTGCCAGTATCTGGGGGAAAAGTCTGCCTTTTGGAGTCAGAATCCGGGCTTTTGCCAGTGGGCTGTACTACCAAGCGTGTCAATATCTCGAAGCTGGTCGACGACACTCGGCCGTATCAGATATTGCTAGTATATCCGAGAGTGTATTGAGAATCATTTCTACTAATATGGGCACCTACATATTCCTTAACGCCTGCTCCCCCTTGGTGGTGATCTCGCCCAGGCGTTGCCTACTCCCGTGACCTATGTATGCTCTTCTGAATATTGTCTGTTACTTACCTACTCCTGCACGTATCCTGTATTCAAGACATCCAGCTTGGAAAACCCCTCCCACACCGTCGTTAAAATCTTTGCCTAGAGATATGTGAGCTTTTTGTCGTTGTGCAATAGGGTAGTGAACATACAGCGCGCCCAGATAGTTTGATAAAAGACAGTTGCGCATGACGGGCCCTGGGATCCAAACGGACTCCTCATCTCTTGTGGGTCACCAACGCAATCTTTCACCCAACAGATAGAATACTCATACTCAACATCCCACAGATCCTTTTCCAAGCTCAAGAGGCACTCGTCACCAGCTTTCATGAGTCCTTTGGTGGTTGACCTGCCACACCAAGCCTCTGCAGTCATGCTGACTCGCGTGCCATAGACCTTGGCGTTGCCGGCCAAGACATTGGTATCGTAACAGACGATATCTGACGGGCTGGTTTGAGCGGCCGAGGTTGTCGTTATCGTCTTTGTCTGGCCTCTTGTCAACGCCGACGTCAGTAACGTTGTTTTAGTGTCCGTAGAGAACGTTGTGGATGCTTTTGTGGGATACTGAGTGTATAGAGCAGTGCTCGAGGGGGCAGTCGTTTCCACGGCGGAAGACGCGAGCGACGTCATCCCAGTTTGCGTGCCCGATCCCACATTCGTCGTATCTGGCTTGGATGCGAGATTGCTCCTTGTAGCGGATTCTGCTGTAGAAGTTTCTCGACCTGTTGGTTTCTGAGTTGCGGATGTAACCGACACCGGAGTTGAAGTTGTGACTGAAGTTGCCGAGTATGTGGCTGTCTCCATCGTAGCTGTCTCCATCGTGTCAGTGTTTGATGTAGTTCCTGACGGTACTGTCGAATGTTTGGTCGTAGAGGCATCGCACGACTGATCGATGCTCCGGTCTGATGTTTCTTCTGACCCTTTCGGGACTGATGTTGTCGGTGGGGCTGTATTTAGCGTGGTCTCGCCACTGATGCTGGCCGAAGTCGTCGGCGACGTGACAGTTGTTCCCGCCTTTTTGGACTCTTTAATCGATGTTGTACCCGAGGTAGAGATAAACGAGGTTGATGTCGTCTTTCCTTGTCGATTTTCCAACGTGGAAGCCGGTGAATCTGTCACAGAAGAGTGGTCAGACTTTGTGCTCGTGCCGACATACGCTGACGTTTCCATCGACGCTGTTGAAGCCGCAGCAGATCCCTCACCATCTGTAGTGGAGACTCTCGCGGGCAGACCAGTGGACCCTTGACTTCTATTAGATATTGGTGCGGTTGTCTCTCTGGTTTCAATGGTACCGGTTCCTGAAGTCTCTACGTCGTCTGATGCCGGCGCCTGTGAAGATCCTGCGGTACCGCCTGTTGGAAGCGAGCCTCGCGCTTGGCTTGATGCTTGGGTGGTTGGTCGCGTCGTGGATGTAACGCCAGATTCAGCGATCGACTCATCCGATGATCCGGCCGTTGGTTTGCCCGTTGGGTTAGGGTGTACTTCCGACTCCGACACTGATTCTCGCATCGAGCTATGTGAGGCGGAGTCGATGGCTGTAGGAGTTGGTTGTCTTGACAAGTTCGAGCCTAGGCTGGATGGGAGCTGAAACGCGTAGGATGCGCCAGCCTCGGTCTTAGTTTTTTCTTTGTCCTTCACTACACTGGTTGATAGGCGCCGGGACTCGGGATACTGCGAGGTGGATGAGAATGCGGTGCTAACCAAACGATCAATTGTCGAGGCGGTCGCGCTGTCTGCAGCATGTTGGATCTCGAGCAAAGGTGGGCAGTCGTTTGTCCATGCACCAGAAAACCGCGGTACCCTATATGGCACGTTGTAGGGTACATGAGGATAGATGTCGTCAATGTCTACAGCCGGATTGAGAACTTCGATCTCTGGGCGAGTTACTCCCAGCTCTCTCATTACTATAGCAAACTCCTGGCCCTCTTCGGGTTCCCATATTCCATTATCCCAGTTGCATAAGGCGTGGGCCAATGGGGCCCAGCAGATGAGAATGTGAAATTTCATTGCTTAGCTTATCTCCAGGCAACACGGCGACTGCGCCCTAAGGTACAAGTGTACCGGCCCGGTATATAGAGTATTTCTAGAGATGCGGAGCCTATGTTGGACTCTGTGAAGGACTGATTGGGCCCCTTCTAGCCCCGATACCCTGTGAGCCTTTTCTAGACTGCCTTGGGAAGGAGGTTGGATTTAGCCTGGGTTAACAAGGCAGATAGATGTAGGCCATTGCATCATGTACTCCAGCAGTCGTCTGGAGGTTAGTCAGTTCTTACCAAGCGTCTCTTTTTTGCTCAAAAGATTACGTCACAGAGAAAAGCCTAATAGCGTCCTCTGGTCCTAGATTCATTTTGGTGCTCATCTTGACACGCACATGCAGCTTTAGCAACACCTGACTCTAACGTCCAACGTTAGGTCGGTTTCCAAAGACACCAGCCATCATACACGCCGCGGTTGCAGTGATCCGCGTTCTGTGGTAGACCCTCAGAGACGCTGATAAGTTAGGAAGAATAGCAGACATAGGGCGATCTTCATCAAGTGCAACTGTACGATGAGACTGGCCTTGCACAGTAACACAGCCCACAGAGGTGCCTGCTTTATTTGAAAGTCTTGAATATTACACTAGTCGGTCTTGTTTTATGAACTTAGTAGAACATATGTCTTCAAACCAGCATGTTACCCATTCCTATGCCTTATCTTGTCCTGGCAACCAGCCCCTGACCCTCAGGCCTGAACAGGACACAAAGATACAGACAGACCCCATCACCTTCTTTGTGTTTTCACCCAATCCAGAACTTATGAATCACCCAGCTTTATTTTAATACGGTCAATACAACGCCCACATGAATCGCCCGGTAGCTATGATGCCGGTTGGTCTGGGTGACGCTCAGAAGGATTCGTATAGATGCCAGACGTTACCTCAAGGCGGAACGAGCTACCACACGCTTTCCCCAATGCAGATCGAGGCGATGAATGGACCACAAGTGGCAATCAGGCCTTCCGATTCCTATATCAGTTCATCAAAATGTCCCTTGGGGGCTAGTTTACTCGTTGGCGGCACAGTGACGGAGCTGGTGATGGCGCCGGAGACCGCCTGAAGCGGCCTGACGACAGCTTGGAGAAATAGTGTAGTAATTCTGAGTGGAATCCAAAGCCGCGCTGGGCGCGCTCGGGACCATCCTCAATAGATGGCATGATGCTAGATTTCCCACCCTTGTTTCGACCAATTCCGCTGCCGTGAGATAATCTGATGCAACGGCAATTCTTAGAGACCATCTTGCCTCAGGATCAAAATGCGCGGCCGTGCACGTCGTCTTGTTCGAGGAATATGGGGCCCTAAATACCTGTAAGAGACCATGATTTGGCCACGTCGGTCCCATCACTCGGATACTGCTGCACACTAGATAGCCGAGGACAGGGGGAGAAAAATGCAAGGAGAGTTAGAAGAAAAGCGAACGGCTGTCCAATTCGTTGTCTCACAATTTAGTTTTGAAGACCCTGATGCTCTCACGATGGTACAGTATTGACCACTTTCATCTTCCTCTTCTACGATAATCTTTGTCGCTTAGAAGTGTCTCCACACAGTGTCGATTACCCGACCTGCACAACCGTACACATTAAGATCAAGCCTCGTGAAGCTCTGATCGTAGATTCCAGCAATTTTTGGTGCTACAAGGCCGGGCTAGGGTAATGGCCCGGATGAAGCGTGGGGGTACCGGGACGCATAACTCGCACTGTGAACTTGTACCCACCCACCCAAACTTGGTCCCTGGCCATTAGGTATCCTTGGCACTCAAAGATACCTACCCGTTGGCCCGCCGTAAAGGGGCCTCAACTCCTGATGCGACAAACCGATCAAATGGAATTCACAGACAATGACCGAACTAAAAATCACCGGTTTTGTACCTATGCCGAGATTACTCTTATCCAAATTAACCTGGTCAGTTGCGACGTGTAAAAAGCCGATTTGGTCAGTTACTGGCAGGGTGATTTACGGCCCTTCTTATTTTAGCCTGCCGTTGGCTGACGACTGAAATGGCCGGGCGATGGTCGTAGGTCCACGCAAGTAAGCAACAAGGTACTTGCAAAGTCCTGTTTTGGAGGTGCGGGCTCAGAAGACCTTCAATTACGTGCCCTTGGCCGATGGCCGAAATAAGCTCTATCCGGCCACCAAGGGGTAGAGGTTGTGAGTATATAAGAGCCAAGGGAGAACTCAAGGCTTTTCAATCCCAACACACAAGCAACTCTACCAAGCAACTTCAGAATGGCCTCTAGTCAAGCTACAGGCGATCACACTCCAGTGGTTGAGGCAAAGGAAGAGCCGATGGATGACATTGGAATGGACGGAACCGACACAGGTGGGGGGCAAAATGGAACTACTCCCGCCGAAGACGGCAAAAGCCCGTCAAGCGGGGGGCAAAATGGAACTCCTCCCGTCGAAGATGGCAGAAACCCGTCAAGCGGAGAGAAACAACCACCCCCAAGCCAACCGCCCACCGGCGAAACACCTGCTGAACAGAATCCTCCTAGTGGAGGAGGAAAAGGAGAAGGGGGAAACGACGCTCCTAAGCCCAATGGGGAAAACCAATCACCCCCCTTGAGTGCAGAGGGTATTGATTTGGCTCGACCAGACTTTAAAGAAGGTTTTCGAGGAAACAAGAGGCTGCGACCAGATTCAGCGCAGATCGACAACTCCAACCAGAGAATGCCTCTTTTCAAAGCAGAAAAAGGTGGTTTCGACTACAGCGCTCCGTCTCATGGCTATGACGACTCTGACTTTGATGACGACCTTCATGGGGATCTAATAGGGAGACAGCAGCCCCCCAAGAACATGGAAACTCTGGAACTGGTGAAGGATGGCAAAACGCCGATGTATCTCAACGAGTACAGTCATGGCAAGGCATGCATATTACGGATTCAGCCGATGAAGGACCATGGCTTCAACAAACAAGGTAGGGAGCCCCTCACTTCTAACCTTCCCCAAACCGGGGGTTACCAGAAATGTTGGGGTGACGTGTACGACGTACTGGGCGTAGCGATACCTGGCGATGAAAATAACCCATTGGAAACTTTGGCTAAGATTGACCCGGAGAATTCTGATGCATTTCAGTGGGGAATGAGCCTTTTCATCCGCATTAGGTGGAAGGACGGGTCGACCTCATATGTGAATCGTCAATGGTGGCGTAAGAATTACGTGGCAAAGCACACGCCACCAGCAGAAAAGCGAAAGACCTACTCCATCCGCTCTGGTGATGGATATCGAGAGAATGTCAACGGATTCAAGGACTACAGGCTTCTGAAGTGGGCCATGAAACACGAAAAGAAGTACTGGGAAGCCACGAATCCGGGCCAGGCATTCCACAGTGGCCGAGACAAGTCGCCATCTCCGATTGATGACGATATTGCTCGGCTTCGAGAGGCAACAATGCCGCCCGAGACGGCGCCTCCCAACCCGAATATCGGCGTGCGAAACACAATTGAGCCTGAACTATCGCAGAACACCGCCCTCCAGCTATCCCCTGAGACCATCAAGCTACTCAAGCAGATACTCGTTCAGCTGGTTGCTCAGACGCCCTCCGATCAAGAGCAGCCCCGTTCACACAATTCGCAGCAACTTCAAGCAAGAAACAGCGTAATGGTCCGATAAAGCTGACGGGGAATCGCCCTCGTCAACATCAGTATCACAACGGCGCGGCCTGACAGGCCATCCGCCGGACAACTATTCCAACCAGTAAGAGGACGGGGAAAAAGTTACATATGCAAGTTTGCTTTGTACGTTGTGTTACCAGCTAGCGCTTGGAAAACGCGGGGATGGTTGGGTTACTTTTCATTTCTATTTTGTTTGATTCTTTTCCTTACAAGCACTCCTTAGAACCCTACGTGACTACTAGCTATCACGCCTGTAAATACTTGAGTTTTTCATTACTATCTGCGCCACTTTCAATTCAAGACTGGTGTATACCCCGAAGATAATTCATCCGGTGACGTTGACTGTTAACTTGCTACTTGTGTAGAATCCTCATTGATCAATCCTGCATCTACCATGAGATAGATGTAAGCCGCAGCAGTTGGAGATTACAGATGTTAAGTCTAGAGCATTAATGTTTCCTGATAGTAAGAATTTCAGTTAGTAGTAATATGCTTGCTCCTGAGCTAGACAGCATCCATGCAACTAATCGCACGACGACTTTGGACATCTTTGTAGCATCGTTCGAGCTACTGCAGATGGAGATATCTTGATAAATTGTTCGGTACCCTCTGTGCCTATCTGCTAGGCTTGACGTTTTTGCGGCCTGGGTCGCTAAGGAGTAGCCTAATGAGCATACATCGACATAGCACCGAGAGCTATTCCGACACGCCAGAGTTCTTGGTAGTGTTGACGTTGCAAATACATTTCGATGCAAAAGTTCGCAAGTTCAATTCATCAACCTAGCCTATTAGTAATATATGCGCAGGCCCGCATGGTGGCATTCCCAATGTCCCGGTCTTCTGCGTGTGACAGCAATATTTCGTGATCTTAGTCTACTCAGTCAGGTCTCACGCAAGCGGATGGATGGGATTTTCCATCAAGTCAGTGCAAAAATTCGACGATTTCAGTGTCCAATCTCCGTGATGTGAGCTAAACTATTACAGAATCTCCATCGCTGGGCCAAAGTGGAGGCTTGGTTGGCTCATTTGGCCATTTACGGTCAGTACTTCAGCATAGACCGAACGACACAGGCCCTCCACAGCCGTTTATGGCTCTCAAAAAGCTTGAGAAGTGGTACAGGCCCACACAGTTCAACATTGTCATTTACAATGCTTACAACATATATATATGCACGTGCTAGCAGGCTGCAAATATAGGTATTCCAGAAATCCCCTCGGCTGTTTAATGAGGCAATCATTCTTCCTCCAGCCTCGCCACCCTAGAGCCACTATCCACATTTTGCTCTTCTTTCGCCAGCCCTCATCCTCGACAAGCAGGGATCTGAAGACAGCTGGGATTTTATCAAATTTACATGTCCCGTCGTCATGTCGCTGGGCACCGCGCACTCTATGAAGGAAAGAGGTGTGACGAATTGGCTGTCCAGAGCCGACTGGAACCATCCTCAACTGGAGGCACAAACACAATACCTCATGATTTGCTCAGTCTACCTCTTGATCTTTGCCTATCATACGCGCCGCAGCCTTCCGGTTTATCGTTTCAATTCAAGTCGGAAAAGGTCTATGGCGCTGGCTCTGCATATACTGGCAGGAGCATTCGAGCTTACACGATACTACGCTCGAGCAGTGAAAGGGCCTGTCCTGCCAGATATCGCGGACACCGCTGCCTGTTTCGCTCACTCTCTCACCACCCTCATCCTCGCAAGGACACTGTTACGAGGTGATAAGACAACAAGGGCATCGTACCAGGCTCCTGCGCTAATGCGACCGCTGCTCGCGTTGATTGCTATCAGCTACGAGAACGCCTTCATCCACGAGGCTTCAGTCAAGCTTCTTCATGCCTTTCTCTACACCCGATTGATCATTTTCCTGGCCAAAAGGATTGGAATGAATAGGGTCCAGTCATCCGCCACAGTGTACGCTCATGCGGTTTTTCTAGGCGCTATTGTGGCCATCCACTACTCTGGTCTTCCGGGAGGTGTCCCCATATATATCGGAGCGGTCGGCATCGTGATGGTCTTTAATAATCGTATGACTGCTGCTCTGTCCAATTCAGCAGAGTCGGGGCAATATGCACGGGACATCACAAGCCAATCAATCAGCAGACACATTGGGCAGGGAGGGATCAAGTCAGCATTTGGACAAGCTCTCATGCGGGTGTCCTTGTGGATAGGGCTGGTCGATATTGAGACTATCAAAGTACAAGATCGTTCTTCCATGACATCTTCATGGGCGGGCGACGAGTACATCGAATCGAGAACTAACGGACGAGGACAAGTGGTTCAGGCAAAAGTTAAATAGTATAGTGGCCGACGAGCGAGGTTGTAAAGCAACGAGATATTGCTGGAGAGAGGGCAAAGGTGCGTATTGTCCCGGAACCAGAAGAGGCGCTAGAGGCAAAGCACGTCCCATTCATTCATCTCTCTTGAACCATATCACTACTGGCTGACGCATGGGTATAAGAGGCCGGCCTTCGTCGCTTCCATAGATAGAATCAAGCAGCGCAATGGAATTTCTTCTGATCACACCTTCTCTTGCGCAACTAGTCTATTGGGAGATCTGCCTGAACACTGAATGCTTCCCACTCCTCACACGGTAACGTAGTATTACCCAGCATAGCTCACGAATGCGAATCCGCCGTGCTATACATCGAGGTATCACCACATCAAAGAGGCTGAGAAATAAGCTAAGGAAGAAATATCAATATCACCGGTATTGACACGGCGTAAAAGAAGTCGTGGAACTCTCAATGATAGACTAGATAGTGATACTGCGCCTTAGAGACCCTATTTACCGCGGGTACAACGACGTCAATAGATGTTTGAAGGCGCATTGATATTTCGTGTTGTACCTGAGGCGGCCCCTCCCTCGGCAAGCGCTTACGAGCCATCTGATGGCTTCTGTTTTTGACTGAGCTCGTTGTGTTACGCGGGGCCAAACGAGGACACCATATTCATGCGGGTAGCTGGCAAGTATCCACGTCAATTTCAGTGTTCTCTGATCAAGTTGAGAATTCCTGTAGTTATATCATGGCGGCCATGGTGCAATTGGTGGTGGCATTAGCACTCAGTTCCATCGCCCTGATGTTAGCCAGTAGGTGGACCAAATCAAGTGCCATTTTCGGAATATTTGACTCAATGTACTCTGTAGGTATCATTTAGCCATCATCCTATATCCGCCCCACCCCCTGCATCTTATTATGGCGGAAGAGCCGATAAAGCTGCCAACAACATCAGGCCTGTAGTTCCCAGCTTGGACATGGAGTCCTTTGTTGTTTAGGTTTTTTGTTCGAACTAGGCTGCCGGGATCCCATGCTATTCAAAACGGTAGGAATCCAAGGCCGGATGGCGAAATTGTCAAAGTAGGCTGTAGCGCCATGGGAGGCACTGTGGTATCGTAATGAGGCTTGATACTTCAAAATCTCGCTCAAATCATCCCCGTCTTTCACTAATTGTGGTTCCTCTCCATGACTCTGTACTAGAGGTCTCCATTTTCTCTGCCCCTTCGCAAAGGGCTCCTCATCATCTCAAACGTCAGCTAGCACTCATGGATCACGGACAGAACCAACAATTCAACACCCAAAGCCATCAATGTCGCGACGAGGTCTTGGCCAAAAGCAGAAATCACGATCTGCAGGCGGTCATTTCTTATCAGCTATCGCTCCAGACAGAAAGCCTCTATCGTGAAGAGATCCTTCAACATCTGGAGCACATGCAGGTTTGTGCTAGCTGAAAGGGGTCGTTCACTTTCACTATAGCTGACCAAGGCTAGGATATCACTCTACCAGATGCTGCTATGGTTGCAGCGCAGAAGGAAATCACATGGTCTATGCGATCATGCCTCATTGACTTTCTTGTCGAAGCCCACGGCTACCTCGGTCTCACGCCTCAGGCTCTTTTCCTCTCCATCAACCTCGTTGACCGGTACTGCTCAAGGAGGGAGGTTCGTCGGGGCCACTATTGGCTGCTGGGCAGTGCTTCCCTTTTGATTGCTTCGAAATACGGCGACAAGAGGTCCGGCGACACGAGGCGTAATCATCCGTCGATCCGCGAAATAAGTGGGTTATGCTGCGGCGTCTTCAATGCGGCAACAATTGCCCAGATGGAAATGTCCGTCCTCAACACACTCGATTGGATCGTTGGTCACCCCACGGTCGATTGCTTTGTAGAAATGCTGCTGTTGGGGGTAGAGCGCGATGAGGAATTCAGGAATATGGTAGCCTACATTTGCGAAATTGCCCTCTACCACCGCGACTTTGTGTCTGTCAAGCCCTCTATTGTAGCTGAGGCTTCTTTGTTGCTCGCACAGGTGGTTCTGCAGCAGGATGCAACACCGCGTGTGGGCACAAGTGACCTCGTACGCGGGACGGTGAAGACTTTGTCAGCGCACCTTCGCTATCCCCGGCCCGTTCTCGCTGACAAGTTTTCAACATCCAAGCGATCCAGAGTAGCGCAGCGGCTTCTTAACTTTTGTCACCAGCACACCCGATAAGGAGTTGAAGGGAAGGACTTTGTCTTGTACTTGACTACCTAGGTAGAGCCGCATATGAAACCATGACGTTGTCCTCAAGCTTTTCTTTTCTTTCTGCGTTGGGGCTCGGCGGTAGGCTCATCTCAGATTGCCCGACGCCGGACTAATGGTCTACGAGCATACTACCCGTTGGCTCACGTGAGCCAACGGGTAAACCGAGAGCAGTCTACGCGGGATCTTAGAGTGCGCACTAGTAGCCTTGTCACCTTGCCTTTGCCTTGGCATAGGTATCGATCTACACTAAAGTAACGCGGGAAGAGCAGAAACGCAAGTAGGTCAGATGATCGCACTTAGGAGGCACTTATCTGCGTCTACTGTCCCCTGTCAATTATTGGAAATCGCGGTGGCAATGAAGACGGGTCATGTGGTCCCAAAAAGCAGTAAACGCGCGGTTGATATGATGGCGGCAGTGAGTAAACAGCGAATTTGAATCATGAAATGATCCACCGTACCACTCCATCGGTCCAGTTATGTATGTAAAGATGTGAAAAATGAGGCGCAGGGCCCGGCAAAGGCTGGCCCAAAATGTCTAGCGAATCTCAGACCATTCTAGGAATCCTACCCAGAATTGATTGAGACACAAGCCTCTGGCAGCGAGTGGTGTGATGTGGATGCTTAAGGTATACTATTGAGTGCATTGCATTTTAGGCTTTCTCGAACCGGCCATATAGGGAAAGCCCCCTGTGCCGTGCCCTCTTTGGCGGCCTTTTATGGAGTAGACAACCGGCCAATTTCGTTGATTTGAGCAAACTTTGAGCAGAGGACGCATTGAAAGCCAAGTCAGTTCTGGCCACAGGCAACTTTATAACTAGGAACTGTTCCCGTCTCAAAACTTCAACAAATCAGCTATTGTAAACTTTTGTGGAAATGAATGTAGAGTCGCAGCGTGCGAGTGGTCTTGTGGACTTAGATGCCATCTATAACGATGCAGTTCTACTGCTAGGTTCACTCTTCCCTAGGGGGTACAACACCGGCATGATTAACCAGGACTCACGAGTGAAGCTATACTGCATGCTAAGATCGTTAAGGGAGAAAGAGGCATTCTGGTTCATTCTAGGCCAAGCTTGGTCTGGTGCACCCTTTGAAACCGCCATACTTCTACATGACTCTCCCGCCGAGATACGACTAGCGATTCTGGATAGAATGAGGAAAGCCAGCTACTCTGAGACGATGAAGGTGTTCTCTGAGCTTGAAATACGCAGAAAGCAGAACGATCCACACGGCATTTTCCCCTCAGTCGTTACAGAAAGTCTTCTGAGTGAATTGCGAGCAGTGGGTCGGCCAGATGTTTGCCATCTATGTAAGGGAAGGTTTGAGAAGGAAGGTGACGACGTTGTATGGAAAAAGTGCAAGGCACATTTGATGCATGTCAGATGTTTTCAACATGAGGTTGACAGGGGCGGCATGCCATTGTTCGGCCCTTGCGGCTGTCCTTAGGATGTTTCGTAAGGCCATCAAAATCTTGCTAGTGATCCATGCTGGTAGACTTCTACGCTACCTGTATCACTATGGGAATAGCTAGGGTTTGCTCTTTGATTTAGGACTAAGCCCCAAAGTTCGAGAGTGCATCGCATCATGTAGACCATTAGGGGACTCAACAATAGCAATAACTACCTCAGTCTTTATTAGGTGTATCAGGAGGACTTGTTCAGTCGCATTATACTAGTCACGTAAAAGAGAAATATAAATAACATTCATCAGCTCAGTGTAGAGGCTGGTGTTTACGCCCACTTCGTTGCTCTCGCGCAGTACAATCTACCTACAAGATCAGGTTCTGACTCAGTCACTTACCACCTGCTGGGAGGACAAACTCGGCCGCCAAGAAAGGTTCTAGTGTTTGATTTTCTGTATATTCTGTATACTGTGTTTAGAGTGGCCTGATGGAATTGTGTGGCACTTGTTTGTTACAGCCTTCCTTATCATAAAAGAGGACGATGTCCGTGCTCTCCACTGTCTCCCTGGGCAGCCCTTAGTCCGATTACGCACGACTTGAGAAGCCCGCGGCGAAGATGCTACGCAGCCGTAACCGCAACATCATATTCGATCACCAAACTAGACTTGTACACAGTGGTTCCCATGACGAGGTCAACATATCCCAATGTGTCAGTTGCATGCAATAGAAGTCATACACTTACTTTTTTTGTGACCTCGGTATGACTTCAGGAACAACGACAACCTCACATTGCGCTCCTCATGGCGAGGACATTTGTTTCAAGCCATGACGGTATACCCATTCTCCTACAATAGATAGATATGTAGTGAAGACTAAATATGTCTTACTGGTCTACAATCGGCTGTACGCTATCATGATAAGCATAGTAAGACCTAATATAGCTCCTCCAAGTGTTATAATGTAGAGCCAGAAACGATAGAAAGCTCAAATCGGGCCTACTTACCGGCTTTCATAGGATATAAATATAACCACAGGCAGCCCCGTGGTTTACTGGTAAAGCAAATTACCGCGGCAAAGCGATTTCAAAAGACCATGCCTCCAAAACGGAGATTAGATCCAGATACCGGAGGTTTACCTGCGCAAAAGAGGCGGATGACTGAGCTTCTCGCCGCCCTCTCGGACCGAGGAAAAGCAAATGACACAACAGTCAATCAAGTTGATCTTATAGAACACCATAAGCCCCAGGCTAATGGAACGCTCAACTCTTCGTGTCATAAGCGACCCGTTTCGGACATGGAAGAAACCTCTCTGCCAGAGCGTGAAGCCAAACGACCAGCACTTGATAGGACTCACTCGAAGTCTGTCGACGACGAGAGTAGACTGAAGATCTATCAGGTGCTCCAAGAATGCACGCGCTGGGATGTCTTCTGCTCTATCTTGAATACGGCTCATGAGCTTGGTGACATGACGTTAGCTCAGGTCCTTCATGACTCTCCCCCAGCCATGCGTCTCGAGGCACTGAGACAACTAGGCCCAGGATGGAGGGAAAGATTGATTGAGTTGATTACCAACATTGAACATGAAAAAGAGCATAACGATCCCAGATCTCGCTTTCCTACAGTCGTTACTGATTTATTTCTTGATTTTCTATCTACTTCCAACGCCGACATGCGAGGAAAGGCCATCGTGTGCATCATATGCGACAGAGGGTTCTGTAGAAATAATGTAGAAAAAGAGGTCTACATCGAGGAAGTGATTTGGAAAGAGTGTGGAAAGCATCTTATGCATACCAAATGTTTCAGAAGCAAAGTCCTTGGGGGCAGCATGCCTCACCGTGGCCTATGCCCATGTGTTCTGGCGTTTGATCTGGCTTGAGCGAGCCCTCCGTAGAGCATAGGAGAGAGCTTTTCAGACGATAGGTGCCAGAGATACTCACTAATACCATAGGAAGGTTTGGAAGAGGCCGAGAGGGAATGAAACAATCTAGATACTGGCATCTGCCTAGTTGCCCCATTTCTTGTAGTAATTAGTGGAAGATTGTTCCAGCTTCATGCCCACGAAGGAACGTTCTGGGGTATTCAGGTGACATTCCAATCCACCACAGTTTGAATAGATTACCTCCAGGCTATTGTCTTCAAGTTCTATAGCGACTTAGTGGTAGTTATGCTAGATGTAGCTATGATTTGATGAACCATTCTATAGTCATCACAAGCTGTCTACAGCTTGATAACATGCCCATCGACCCTCCGCCATGTCTGTTTATTCCTCTCATGATCCATCTACTCCCAGGAGTTCTGCCCCATAGCTTCATAAGCGGTACACATGGGTACAAAGCAGGGTCTGCCCCCCACGGTTCATCAGATATCGTTGTTCAAAAGCCGCACAACGAGACACTCAAGACGACTCCCGGCCAAGCTGCGCCCAACATTAGCGTTAGTCTTCGATGAAGCGAAAGGACAGCACAGTCTAGTAGCTCTAGAAACCTCGCTTCAACAGATCACTCACTACTGCATGGCATATCCCACATATCCCCGGCCGATTCCTTGGTCCATTAGCTGGCCGCCTTTGGATGGGTACTTTTTTCCCCATCGGCAGCCCCATTATCCGCAGTGTCAACGGCAGTTTTAATTATTGGGATATGATACTACATGTAATTTTTTGACAATGTGTTCTTTATTATAGTTGAAGCCCGGCCCTTGATGGGATAACTGGTCAGAAGACCGAAGCCCTAGAATAAAGGGCCACTCCTCATTCTAGAGCCTGTTGCAGTGACTGTCATGAGAACGGGTAACTTTGGCGGTTCTCGGGTCTGAACTTTATGCAGGGATTCCCTGTAGCGTAGGAGCCTACATCGGTCAACTGGGAAAATATCGTTCTAGGCTGTTCGGCAGAAGCGACGGGAGATGGACGCGGGTGGCACAGGTCACTATGGATTACTGAGCGGGGTTGATGTTAGGCTATATAGCAAATGAACACTCAATGCCCATTTGTACGATTGTTTGCTGGAGATCATCTGTCCGAATCAGACCAGAGTAGCACAGCCCAAAGTGCTTCTAGACGACTCCACGTGTAAAAAGAGTATTTCGATCGTTTAAGACACACTTAGCCAAGACGTTTGAGCACTAATCTTAACATGAACTCGCGTTCTATTTACTCCAGCTCCTTGCGATCCCTCCCTTCCCTCACTTTCCCTCTCTAACACGCTCTTATTAGGCAAATTCTTTGGTGAGAGGTGCCGGTAGTCGACACAACGACATCTGAATGGCCCGAGTCACGGACCCATTCCGAAGGAAGCCATGACCAAAATCGTGATCCTTTCAGTATCGAGGGGAGAACAACATGGCAATAATCGATAAAACTGGCGCTATCTGTAATTGACAAACTCGGCACCAGATGGGTGAGGCGCGAGGGCGGCCGTATAATCATCGACCACGCGATATACCGAAGAGGCCGACCATCTTTAAAGAAACCGGTCGTAGTTCTGCCACAACAACAGCTTCCGCAGCACCACATAAAGTACAATCGAAATTGATCACCTGTTCCCACATTAGTTCATTTGTTCGATAGTACAGTAAAAGGCAGAGACTAGAAGTCCTGCAATCCTTCGGACTGATAGAGCCGCTAGGTCCTCAAATATTGTTTTGTTCTTTTTATTTCATGTCGTTTATGCTCTTCTCTTTGTTCTTTTCCATTTTACCCTGCCCTGGATTTTTCTTAGCTTCCGTTGATTTCATTTGTAAATTTTCTCTTTCTCGCATCAGATTTCTTCCACCCCCATCCTGTACGGCTTGGTTCCCTATAGAATCGATAGAAACCTTAGAGGCAGTTGAAGCACCTTCCGTAATTGCTACAATAGCGATTATGGTCCAATCTTTTGCCCCATGGCGCAGTGGCTAACGTGCCCGCAGCTATAAGCCTATGACTGCCGCTACATGCCCGACTTTGCGCAAGCGAAGGTTTCTCATTGCTTCTTTTCCCATCCCCTAATTTCTTTCTCTTACCACTCACCATTCCTACAGGTAGCACGCAGTCGGCGACCTCGGAGTCCGCTCTCCCAGACGTTGTGTATTACCTAATTCGCATCTCCAATCGCGACGTGCTATGTAGACCCCCTTGTCCTGCGTGGTTGTGTCTGATAAATTAAAAAGGGTTGGCACCTCAGAAGCCCGTTGGGTCAATATTTCAACAGTGTCAGACTACGGGCGACTCAACTCGTAACGTATGAACTTCTTCACTCCACCAGAAAATACCTGCTCTGTTCTCTTTTTCGGCCACACCTAACCTCTCTTCGTTATTGTCTTCAATGAAGAGTCTACGAGAGACCGTCAGCCATAATAGTCAAAGACACAGTCATTAATACATGACGACATCAAAACCCAATACCATAAAACACCGTAACCTAACTATTTTGACTTCTATGGCAATAGCCATAGAGAATCAGAGGGAAAGGTGCGTATTCTGCACAAGATGGCACCTTTCCCCGTCCTCACAGAGGATAAATGCCCTGCGTTGCTTCTCTGGCTGGCCACCGACACCTTCATCTTCATCCTTATCTTGTCTGTCAGAATGACCGCTACAATTAGGGGTTGGTGGCAGAGTTCTGCTAATGGGATGAAGTAATCGGACTGGTGTCGATGGCGGAGACCGTTGACGAAGTCAAGTTGGGTGGGAAAAGTGAATCGCTTGCAGGAAAAGGCGCATTATAGTTCACAATGGACCTGAAAACAGGGCACTTAACCTCTCAGTCTTCCCACGATGGCTCAAGCCGGCATACTTCCCATCGTCTCATTTGCGTCTCTGTGTTGTGTGTAGCTGGTCTCTGATTTCGGTATGGGAAAGCCAATATGGACAGCGTCCTGCACTGATTGTCAAACAGAACTAGCGAAAAACGGTAGCATACACTCGAACTCTTCCCGAGTGGCTATATGGTCCGGCCGACCCACCTCCAGAGCTGCCCCCAGTATACCGGCTCGTAAAGAACTGTTCAGGTTTACCTAATGCCTAACGCTCATTGGGACTTGGGGCGGCCTCATCGGTCGTTCAGTCCACCATAAGTATCTTTGTTTCGAAACAGCCTATAATAGCTCTGCAGGGACAGTATTGTTTGAAAGTCGATTTTTTTCCCCTCACCTCCTACCTCGATCGTTGACGACGCCTTATTATAGCGTTGATGGTGTCTTGTTTTAGGCGATTACCACGCCTTGTTTCGGACGTTCATCATGTTCTCGGTAATGGATCTTTCATACGTGCACCTCTACACTCTCATCTCACTCCTTGCTTGACTTTCCAACGGCCTTCTTCAGCCAAATACCGATGGGAGTCTATTAGAGACTCAGACTACCCTAATGTTGGACTCTCTTTGAGTCGGGGGTACGTCACAAGTTCACATGACTCATCTGCTGCACAGGTATAAAATCTCGCAAAGCGAGCCCGGCCACTTGGATTGGAAAACCCGTACTAGAGCCATTGTGTTCTAAGTTGATGTGTGCCAAACAAAGTTTGGCAACTCGCCGAGAGGTTGCATTCAAGCTGCCTGATCCTCGCCGTACTCCTGATGCAGCTAGGTATGAGTCTTCTACTGCAGGCAGCAGAAAGACTGAAAAAAAAAGGGCCATTGTGTTAGCATTCAGATATGATGGTATGATGTGTTGATAATGTGTTCTTTGTTATAGTTGAAGCCCGGCCATTGATGGGTTAACTGAGCCAGAAGGCCGTACTAGAACTAAGTTAGTTTCATCCACGTAACTTGGCACAGAACAAAATATCTAAAAAAGGAGCAGAAAGAAATCTCTTCGGGTCGCCACCTCCGTCTTACAACTACGCGCTTTAACAACCGATGCCAGGGAGTTTGCCCAAGAACACGCCAAACTATTAGCAAGCGACAAAACGTCAGATCACGAGGCTATATGGCTGGGGCCTTATTCCCACTAGGGATAAAGCCCCTCGAGGCATTAGACACGACGCGTGTGAATGGTTCCTTCAGCGTAGCCATCACGCCGCGTGGAGGAAGGGCCACGGCTCGACGCACGCAGACCTTAGAAGGACTTAAATCTACAAGCCAGTTCAGATAATAGCAACATCATAGTCACAGCCGATCCGACAGGGCTCGAGACCTCGCGACACAACCCGGTACCGACATGCACATAACTCTCTAGGGCATCACCGGGAAAAAACCGCACCACCCTCGAAGGCAAAATCAAGGCCGCCAAACAACACTGCCACCTAGTTCATCAGAGGGCCCCCAGCTAAACTCGCTCCTGCGCCACAAACACAACCCAAACAAAGGCCAGACAACATAAGCTTTGGTGGCTTAAGTCACGACATCCGAATTTGCATCAGACTCAAGGAAGAGCCCCCAGCATACGCCAGTGCTAGAGTGGCATAGTACGTCAACCCAAATGCTGGTCACAGGATGTAGCTACTGGGTTCCAGGGCGCTGACACCACGGACCAGACCTAATCCGAGGGTAAGTCATGGCCGAAACTGGTCTTGAACCGATCCGCATACGAACCTCACGACAGGACACACCGGATGAACCAACAAATACGGTTCTGGTCTCTACCCTCAATCGACCACAATGATGTTCCCAGCTTCTTGGCACTGGCAAATGTGTCCGCTTTATCGAGAGAGCCTGCCGATCCCCCAATGTGAAAGATGCTCGGACTTCCACCCACGCGGCACGACGATGCCAATACGAAGAGAGATGCAAAGGATACAAGAACTCCGTCATGAGGAAGAGTGCAACTCAGCTCAATGTGCAAGCCATGCAAAAGAGACGTCTCGTCACCTAGCTCTTGGTGGCCGATCTCCCTCCTCTCGTGCCTCGGCAAGGAACCCGAAAGACTCATTGCTCGGTGGATCACGTATGCCCCTGTCACCTGCAGCGTCCTACACCCTAACTAGATTGGTGCCTTCCCCAAACGCCCGGCTGTTGATCTCACCGCTGCCGTCATATATGTGGTCGCATAGGCCGTGATGATCGGGAAGGTCGGGCAGGTCGTGACTATGGCCACCACAGACGTACAGGGGGTCATCAATGCGGTTATGAGGAATAAGATGACACCTTGACAATAGGAGACACTGATGAAGGACACACCGCTCAACTGTGGACTTACCTAGGGGTTCCTCGTTTCACCAATCTTTAACTATATCCAACTGATCTGCTTCGTTGGAGACATACAGGGAGCCCCAGACTAATAGGTCATTCATCGCCCCAGCCGCACAACTCTGATGCACAGACAGTCTTCTGGCTCAGTTAACCCATCAAGGGCCAGGCTTCAACTATAACAAAGAACACATTATTTAACATCTACTTTGCCCGTCAGGCCGTGTTCCGTGAGCCATGGATGTATTAACTACGGCAATCATCTGAGCAATGGACTTGCCTTCCTTCTTTAGGGATGCCTTTGAAGCTAAGTCCTAGAAATGCTCGTCCACCACGAGCGCAAGCTGGGAGAGACGTCGGCTGGGCTCTCTACATCTCGATTTACATTTCCCTAGACGACATCCTGAACCGTCAACTCAACCCCCTCATTCTCTTGGTGGACGGTGGTTTGATATTCCCCAAGTCCCTTGTCGTTCAAATTTGTGCTTGGCATTCGCTCGACTCCTCCTCCCTGGGCGCGTACGGCAGGTGGGTACTGCAGAGTACTTGGCGCCAGTTCTTCTGCTAAGCTCGCCGTTGAGTTGGTTGCAGCGAACACTGCACGCGTTTCCCCCGCGGTAGTGGCATATCGACATCGCAGACGCAAACCACCCATCAATAGCATCGCAAGATCAAGTAGCACAAAGCCATAAGAAATAATCTAGCTCGTTAGTATCCGGTCCACAACGTTCGTCAGGGTAGTCTCACGAGTATTTCCGTATAGATAGAGGTCGACCATGGCCTAGCCAGGCGAATCCCGAATGCTACACAAGTGACCCCAAGAACGGTGGCTTGCATCATCATGCAAAAAAAAGGACCCGGTCTCTCTATTGTATCCCTCAGAACCTTTCCCCATTCCCATGTAAGCGAGGCACGGTAAGCGCCGGCGGGAAGGACAATAAAGAAAATTCCCACTTTGGCAAACCAAATGCTCAAGATAGCGCCCAAAGTCAGAACGATGGCGGTGCAAAGCACCAATGGGAGCAGCCTGGAGAACGCATCTTGCTGAGGGTTTCTAGAGCTAATGAGCCATAAGCACTGCCCGCCTCTTAGTATACCAACTACATACGTTTGGCGTATGGTTTGACCTACCTCTCTCAGCATACTTAGGAGAGCCGGCGTGGCGCTGAAAGCAATCGCCCAGGGGCCCCCTTGAATGAAGGTCAGAACCGCCCATGCAGTCATCACACAAATTCCCAGAATGACGAACGCGAATGCAAGGATCATGAAGTATCGCGGGTGTTTCTGGAAAAATGTTGCGGACACATCGAGTAGCCGACCCTGCTTCACAAGTCGAGATCGTTTGAGCGAATGGCCATGCTGGGGCCAATGGCTATTCTTGGACGGAGGAGATGTCGAATACAAAAACCAGATGTAGTAGGAAGTTGTGCCAAGAGTGACAGCGAGTGGACCAAGAAGGATATACATTGCGATTAGGTGGCTTCTTGTCGGGTTCATGATGCGTTCGTTCGAGAAAATGGAATCGTTCGTGCTGAACACGAAGTCTTGGTGGCTCTTGGGGGCTTTATATAAGCCTTCCTCGCTACCCGGGCTGTTGTACCGGCTCGCCCACGGAATTCAGTGAGAAAACCGGACGTCTGCCGGCTCTACGACCTTCCCATGTGTGCATGGGTCCTCCCTTACCCATATCGCTTACCCACATCGCGTGGCGCGACTTGGTCAGAAAAACCTCGCGAGTCTAGTCCAGAAATACCGGCTGGGTGGCCCATTTCAGGTCGGGTCTCTTTGCCTAAGGTTAGGATGCAAACAAGCGCTGTGTTGGCTAGAGCTGTGTTCATGGGACTACAGCAAAATTCCATGAGCTAAATTGCCAATAGTGCTGGGGACGCGGGTCCTGGGAAACACTGATTTGACCTAGAGCAAACCATGGGCCATCTCCCTGTCAGGCACCATAAAGGAGAGTTGCGTGATGCGGCAATACTGAAACATGACTCTTTACTTGGCTAAATAACTTCATCGTCTGACAGGTATGAATGACTGACGTGCCGTCAATTTGGCAATTTGGCTCTTGACTTGGAGGTTGTCGGTTTCCTCGAGTGATTTAGTGTTTGGAAAGTAATTTCACTAGCAAACTTACCCATAGGATCAGCATCTTATGCGTCTCTTGTTCTGGTGGGCGGTGGAGCCGTAGCTGGCTACTCTCTTCGAATATGCGGCCATCCCAGCATGAGATCGAGGTGAGCGAGTTGAATAACTGAACCCGGTGGAAGAAGACGTCGGCCGTTTCCTCCTTCAATTATGACTGTAGTGGTGGCATCTATTTTGACCAAAGCATTGCTAGCTAAGTTTCGATCGCGTGCAGAGCTCGGGAAGCCCACCAGCATGACAAAGGCGGGACCCTAAGGCTACTCTCTGTAGGTGCCTAATATCTTCATTTGGTGAGATCGTGGTAAACAGGTTCAAGTGATTCCAGCCGTGTAGAGAACTGGAGCTGCCGTGCTTCAAGAAGCTGGGTGATGTGGTCTTTCATTCTCTTTAAGATGTCAATAGTTTGATAGTAGGTCTTTAGATGGTTGATTCTAGGGTGGTCATCGAGTCAATCTGGGTTATTAATTAAGCTCAAACATGAGTGGCACCGTCTTTTTCATGACCCCCTCACACAGCTCACACGATTCACCAGATGTGCAAATGAATTGAGTTGATTGCCACTCTGTGCCGACTTTTCAGGGCCTGACGGCTATATCCCATGTTTATTCGGGCCCTATCGTTGATTCTCTGTCATCCTCCAGTTACAGCGCAAGGCGCTGTCTACCCATTGCCCTGGCAAGCTCCACATAAGTCCATCCTTCAGTACTGAATGTTAGGTCAGATCTTGCACCCTCGTCTCGAAGGAGGTTAATAATTTCTATGGCCTGCTCCGACGGTAGGGCCAAGACGTAAATAGTTGGCGTGGCTCCTTCAGTGCCTTCGACATCCGGATCAACATGATATTCGTCAATTATTCTCGTGGTTTCCTTGGTCGAGCCTCTTCCTGCCGCAGCGTGAAGAGCGCTGACACCGCTGCAGTTGCTGGGATGCGCCCCCTGTCTGAATAGGACAACTGCCATTCCAAGATTACGAAACCATAGCAAAAGAAATAGGGCCGTCAGGTTGGGGTATTCAGGAAGTTCGTTGACGTCTGAAAATTTGAGGAGGATGGCGAGGAGATCGATGCGACCATAGACGGCGGCGAGCTGAAGCGGCCTAACATAGATGGTCTTTTCAGATTCGGCCCTGTCTCTATCAAAGACGAGCCCTTTCGAGAAGTTATGAAGGGGCAGCATAGCAATTTGCTTTGTGGTGGTTCTTTCAACCGTAGTCTGGTTCCTCAGCTCCTCCTCCGGTTGTCCGGTGATGGTGGTCAGTGTTTCGGGCCCCTTATATAGACCATTCATGATGACTGAGAAAAGAAAACGATTACAGTCCATCTCGTCTGATTGTACTAACTCAGCGGGTCCGGTTTAGGTGTCGTCGGAGTTGGAGGCATGTTTCTGAGAATGAAGGGGGAAAGAGATGGACATGGTGAGATTTCGAAGGGAAGCCTATCTAGATATTTATGTGCTATGTAACTAAGCCCCTAGACAGGCTCGTAACTATTCTGGTCTCAGAGCCGTGGAATGACATGGGACCTCCGACTTCAGCATTTGAGAAGGCCAGAGCCTTGCTTTCAAATGCCAAAGTCGGCGGTCTCTTGCCAGACCCCGAAGCATAAAGGGCGTACTAATGACTAGCCGGCAGTCCAGTGGGGAAAGATAGAGATAAGAAGCGATGTCGGGTCACATTGCAGTGGATAGTAGATTACCAAATAGAAAAGTTAATCTTACACTTATCCCTCTTACATCCGCATAAAAGGCACAGTCAGCGCCCATTCCTTGATATCAGAAGCAGTACCTCCATGACCGTCTCGCCCATATTTAAACTTCAAGTCACGATGATGACACAAACCCTCGGTTTTATGAAGCTACCCCCTGAAATACGCTGCATGATATGGAGCCTGACGCTTCCCAGCGCTCGAGTCATCACTATACGCATGGGGATCAGGGATTCATTCCTCTTCAGTGTCCCAATACCTCCTGCGATGCACATCTGCCAAGAATCTCGCCGAGAGGCACTCAAGACCTTGACGCTCTTTGCTCCCGCCGCGTCCAGTGGATTCGGACCTATTTACCTGGACCCGAAACACGACATCATCCACCTCGACATGCATGATCGTTTCGCGGTTGTCAGCAAACTCTTCCCTCAGCTCAATGACATGCACACAATCGCCTTTCCTCTCGACGCCATGTATACCTGGCCTTGGCGTAAAGGCCCTCTGGAGCCTTGCTTCCAAGGTATGAGAAAGCTACTGTTATTCAGGCGCGAGACGGCCACTGCTCAAAAAAAAGAGCGCTGCCACATTGATATTGAGCTATTGTCGGCGGGCCGGGACTATGTACTATGGAAGTCCCCGTGGAGGATCTTCATTGAGAAACACCAGCCATTTGGTGATTGCGTGCCAGAGATTCAGTTTGTTGTTGTCAAATGTAGCTGAGGGCACGCCAAGCCAAATCGGCATCTGTTTACCGCATTCTGTTATGTAAGCCTAATCAAAGGAGGCAAACAATACACTTCCATCCGCCTTTTCACAGGACTCTTCGCTCTGTTTTCTTTTTTCATTCCGGTGCTTTTTCTTCTTCCTCTCCCCAATCTAGGCTTGCCCATTCTGAACTTACTCTCGTGCTCAATGCCTGTCCTAACCTTATGGTCCATGATTCTTGACACCGCCACTTATTGGCGACATGTGTTGACAAGCTAATGTCTGAAGTCCTAAGATAGTCGAGAACTCGTGGCTAACAGAGGCTAGGGGGAATAGGCGTTACATGAACTTGAGAATCGTCATAGGCTAAAGAGCCAGAAAGCATATATATGTCATCGTCTCGTCTGCGGAAGCCTCCATGTGACAACATACAGCCCTCAAACAGTGGACCTATCAAGGCTGCCTAGCGGTAGATTGGAGCTCTGAGGAAAGCAGCTCGGCATGCTGTAGATATCTGTTGCCAGACTAAAAAGTGATACAAAAACAAAGTGAAAATGCTAACTCGATTCTTAGCCGTAGAAATGCATCGGCTCGAAACACCAAGGGTTGCTAAGAGTTATCGGAGGAATCACGGCCGCTGCCGGCATGGCGATAGTCAATAGAGAGCCAGATACTTTCATCGAATCAGACCCCGAGGGGCTCCATAGGGAGGATTCCTGACCACCCGGCTGAACGACCTGTGCGAAGGTATTCTTCCCGCCGCCGTAGGCCACCCCCTCCATTCGCACGCTTTTGTTGCGCATAAACTCATCAAACTCCTCAACATAACCTGGTGGACTCCGCAAGGGTTAGCTCTTGCTCAACAACATTAGATGATCCTATACAAACACAATGACGCGACTGTCTGGCACAGCATCGTTGTTGACCACGTGGCTCGGCTCTTCTACAAACCACGGCTGAGGACCGGTTAAAATTGGAATACAATCTGTGCCAGATGTGGTTGACCGGCAAAGCGTAGACTCACCAAGCTTGTCTGATAGATTGCTGTAGCCAAGAAGAGTAAGTTTCATGCTACCATGAACTTCGGCAACTGACGCATCATATGTTCCTGCCGCTCCTGCCAGAGTCTCCCAAGTGTACTGGCCAGGAGACTGCTGTATTTTATGCAGCATGGTTTGTGTAAGCGGTATTAAAAGTTGATCAACGACCTTTGAAGTTGCCGGCCGGCTATCGACAACGCTCATGCTAGATGAGTTCTGACTGTGTGGCGGGTAATAGCATGGCCTTCCTGATTTGTTGCATCCGCTGCAATTTGGACGCGCTCCGTTACACTAAAAGATAGCCCGAGTCAGAAGATGCCGTCGGGAACATAGTTAACAAGGAAGACGACCTCCGCTCACCTTTTTCTTTCGCCTTCTGCATTCGGAACAAACACTGAGTTTACGTTTACGGCGAATTGTTCTTCGTAGCGAATAGGAGCATGCTCGCCCCAGCCGGTCACATCGCCTGCAAGTCGGGCGCACCATATCGCACTAGAGTTGGGAAATGTTAGAAGCCACATCCGAGGAATCTTGAAGGAGGGTTATATTGTGGGAACTCTGTAGCCTTACTTTGACTTTATGTTCTCTGCAGTAGGCGCCGTGTTTATCATCTCGTAGCAGCCCAGTCTTTTTTTTCCCCCTTAACAGCTCTGGTGCATCGCACTAGAATAGGGGAGATGATTGTAAACTGGCGTTCGGGATTTATCACTGGGGAAAATACAGCGTTTGCTTACATTGGCTTGTTCATCCACATTCGAGCTCTGGTCCGGATGCGTGTCGGGCGATCCGCCAGTACTCGGTGACGTTGTATCCAGCTCCGGCAAACCAAGGATGTCGATCGTTGTTGGTCCAGGCCGACTAGTTGCTGCGATGGCGTACCAAGGTTCCGAAACCAACTCAAGAGTTCTTGGACATCCATATCTGGGTCCCAGGACCTTTGATTCTGGCCAGATGTGCTCTCCGACTAGTTCTCCACAGGTGTTTGCCATGAATTCATCAAGTCGTTGATAGTAAAGGTTGAATTCCAAGGGCTCGGAAGCGGAGGTGAAGGCTATCTTGTCGGTTGAAAGGTTGTTTGTAAAGGTTGACTGTACACTGGAGACTATCCACCGTCGTGCATTGGGGCTCTTTTATACTTGATGTACTGAACCCCTTCCCTTGTCCCCTCTCCTCTTCTCCTCACCCCCCTAACAGGTCCGAGCACAGAGGCCACACCAGATATGCACGTGTCCCCTGCCAACATTCCCACCTGCGCTGAATGTTTGAGGGTGATATCGTTTCGCCAATGCTGAGTGAGGCTGTATGTGGAGCGCTCCTTGGGAAAGCAGACCTTGGTGGCGACTGGCGAATGGCCAGGATGACTCGACGGTGAGCCAGGCCCGCCGGATGCTCCTCCCCGGCTGTGATAATGATCTTCTGCTTGCTCCATACATCCTGCCTTCCCACGCAGCAGGCTGATGCTCTTATCCATTACTAAACCCTCAATTACATATCCTGATGCACATGAATATTGGATATCACGAGGTTTTGCACAGGATCGGCATCACCTCACCTGAGAGGGCGCAGGCACACTTTCTGGTGATAATAGAACCTAACGGCCTAGCCAACTTCTGGAGAGTTTTGCCCCCCCCCCAACAGAGATGCCAACTGTTTGGAGTTGAGCGGTTCTTCTCAGGACTCTACCCCATCATTAGCACGCGCTCATACCTCTTGGAGATTGTTAAGAATGCAGTGATGAAATCTAGTGGGATGCGGGCGTCGAGTCGAAAGCAGGACCTTGTGAGAAATCAGAAACTAGTCAATCAATCAGTACTATGGCCAACCGGAGACAAAATAGTGCCCTGCCAGAGTTCAGGATCATTCCCTTTAACGCGGAATTGCAAAGACAACAACGAAATACTGATACATGCGTCGTCCTCACACCAGATGGAGGAAACCCCACGTATCTGATCTCCTCCTGTTTACTACTTTCACCCCCAAGCCTCATCGAATCGCAATGACCGCAGAGTAAATGAAGACAAACGAGTGAGCTTGCAGCCGCGCTCCGTTGAGTAAAGCAGAATTCTCATTTGCAAACGCCCGTAGCAGCGCTCTCGCCTTCATCTACCACTCTCCTCTTGAGGAAGTTTTACTCAACGCAAGCTTATGGTATAGTTATCTAATGTCCACTCAAGCTCACAGCTTTTCGTCGTCAGAGCCTTTATCTTAAGCACCGTCGTCAGAAAAGTCTAGGCAAAGCTAACTATGGCAGGCGATTGGTCGAGCTATGGCTGCTGTCGACGCTACGACTGCTGCGGTCTGCCCGAATCAAAGATGTCGTTGGCTGTCAAAGCAATGATACGGGGCTTGATCGATGTCACAATGAAAAACAGGATTGAAAGAAATGATGGTGGCACGATGAGAATCAAAGCCAGTTGCAGTTGGCATTCGACGGATAGAAAGTCAAAAATGAGGCGGGTGGCGGGTGCATCAGCATAGTCAACTGAAGCATGTTCTGTCCAATCAGCACACTCTTCTGACGACCCAGAAGGTCAGCAAATCCCTAAATGATTGGCTATCTCAAGTATGGTGAAACCTTTTTTTTTCTTGCTCAATCTCTCGCCTTTTCGGAGAGGTGTATCACACCGAGCGCACTCGAAGTGCCAGAAGGTTAGTTAAAGAATAACGAGTAACGTACATGATAAGCATGCGACGCATCCAAGTATGCGACGCACTTTTCCCTCCTACACCTAACTTTTCAATTGATCAATTGATTTTTCCACCACTAAATATGTCAGACCTAAATACTGAGGCTAAAACCCTTCTTGCCCTTCAAGCCCTTCAAAATGACCCAAAACTAAGCGTCCGACGCGCTGCAAAGATCTATAAGGTCTCCGAGCCAAGGCTGCGTCGTCGCAGACAGGGAATCCAATCGCGATGCGATTGGATTCCAAAATCACGCCGACTATCTGATCTAGAGGAACAGATCATAGTTCAGTTCATTCTCGACCTAGATTCGCGAGGATTCCCCCCCCGACTGCGTGCTGTTGAAGAAATGGCCAACCGATTGCTCGCCGACCGCGACGCGTCACCCGTCGGCAAGCGCTGGGCTCATAACTTCGTCAGGCGACACGAAGAGGTTAAGACGCGTTTTTTTCGTAAATACGACTACCAGAGAGCCAAATGCGAAGATCCAACCATTATTCGCGATTGGTTTAGGCTCGTGGAGAGCATAATCGCGAAATATGGTATCGACCTCGCTGATATCTATAACTTTGATGAGACTGGCTTTATGATGGGTCTGATTATAAGCGGAATGGTCGTCACAGGCACAGATAGGCGTGGAAAGCCAAAATCAGTGCAGCCTGGAAACCGGGAATGGATTACAGTGATCCAAGCGATTAATGCGGAAGGCTGGGCGATCCCGCCGTTCATCATCGGTGCGGGCCAATATCACCTCGCCAACTGGTACCGAGAAAGTAACCTCCCGGGCGATTGGGCTATTGCGACGACCCAAAATGGCTGGACTAATAATGAGATCGGTCTCGAGTGGCTAAAACACTTTGACCGGTGTATGTACAAGCAATCGATCAATTGGTTCCTATCGTCTTCTGATCCTAGATGGCCACGAAAGTCACCACTCCGTCGACTTTGAGAGATATTGCGAGGAAAATAAGATCATCACGCTTTGTATGCCACCTCATTCGTCTCATCTACTTCAGCCTCTTGATGTCGGGTACTTTAACCTGCTCAAGCAGGCTTACGGTCGAGAAATAGAGCATCTGATCAGATGCTCTATAACCCACGTTTCAAAGACTGAGTTCTTTCCGGCCTTCTACGCCGCATATCAGGCCACTATGACGGAAAGAAATATCAAGGCGGCTTTTAGAGGAGCCGGGCTTGTTCCTCTTGACCCGGAAAGTGTGGTCTCGAAGCTTGATGTGCAGCTACGGACTCCAACGCCTGCCGAGGAGGTAGCTAGCCCTACGACCCCTTGGGCGTCAAAGACTCCAAAGACCGTCCTTGAGGCCCAATCTCAGTCTGAATACCTCGATAGACGAATCAGAAGGCATCAAAGTAGCTCCCCAGAGTCAATTTTAGGAGCTCTTAAGTCGCTTGCTAAGGGGACTAAGGCAATGATGCATAAGAATGCCTTATTGAGGTCTGAGAATAAAGACCTTCGAGAGGCAAATGAGATACTAAGCCGGCGCCGGAGGGCAAAAAGGACTAGACTACAGAAAAGAGGGGTAATGACAGTAGAGGAGGGAAGGCAAGCAATTGATCAGATGGATGTTAATGCGCAGGTAGTGGCGGAATCATCGAGAAGTGGTGGTCAAGGAAGGTCGGCGCGACCGGGGGTTCGGCATTGTGGTGTCTGCGGCAAGCCCGGTCATAATGCAAGGACCTGTCAGGTAGTAATTGAGACGTCTGGGGAAGAGTATAGTGAGTAGTTTTAATTGATTAATTGATTTGTTGTGTTTTTATCTTAGTTTATAGTAGTAAGGTTTAAGAAAAGTGCGTCGCATACTTGGATGCGTCGCATGCTTATCATGTACGTTAGCAGTAGTTAGTTGATTAATTTGTATCAATTTGTGTCTAAAGCACCTGTACTCCTTCTCAAATATTTTTGCTCGAAGCAAGCAGCTCGATTATTAATTATCAAGTGTCGATGTCCCATGTCTCGTTGAGATCATGTCTATAACACCTTGTGGTCGACCCTCTCCTCCCGTCCCCCAACTTACGTATGTATATTTTTGTCTAAGGGCTAATCAGCCCATAGAGTCCGACCTGCTAGGGAACAAAACATACTTTTACGATCCTTCGCCATTCACCAAGCAACATCCGCGGGCGCTGTACGGGAGCTCATACTTGGACGTTCAATATGCTGAAATGAACATCAGGCGGCTGATGTCGGCCATGGTCAACATCGTCAGCGGTTGAACTGATGGAACAGGAACATTGCCACGAAAGGCCCTGACAGGAGGCATTAATAAGAGAAGCATGTAGAATACCGAGCACGCAAAGAGTCGAAGGCAGATGAAGGAGATGAGTAAATTGACAAAGCTGATTGCTGGGTAATATGACAGGTGTCACGATCGCTGTCAAGATCAGGTCGTTCATTCAATAGTGTCACACGGATAGGGCCTATCCGAAGGATCAAACACACAGAAGTCTCAGCTCTGGCAGCAGACTTTAACTACAAAAGAGTAACCTTTAGACCCTCATTAGACACTGTAGAAAAATAAAGAGTCATTCCCAAATTCGTTCCAGACAAGAACTTCAACTACGGAAGCACAATCCTCGGCTCTTTTTTTTTTCCTTTCATTCTTTCCCTCTTTCTTCCCCTTTGCGCCGTAAATATGAGAAACGGAAAAGGTGCCGGGGGGGGGGCAAATATTTTGTCTAAGATTAGGAGGAAACCGTCTGCGGAGAACATTGGCGTATTAAGGCCATCGTAAAATCAACAGCATGATGTGCCCCCCAAGGAAATATATAAATCAACAACTTCTCAACGCGATGACAGCTAGACAATACGGTTTTTGAGTTTACGAACCCCTAACCCCATCTTCCTTGCAGATCGACCATGATGAAATCTAAAGGGCATTCAGCGCATGGTGCTACAAATAACAGCAAATCTAGGCCAACTAAAGGCTCTTTGTCTAATGCAGCCCAGGCTGGAATTATTATCGCCGGAATCATCTTTAGTCTGCTCTTAATCACATTCTGCTATTATGCGGTCAAAGGTTAGTCGATAACCCGTCGGAAGGCTTTTGAATTCCGATATAACATGGCAATTAGGTACTGAGACAATAGCATAGAGCGGCGCCGTGCGCGTGACGAACAAGGCACCTTCAGTTGGCACAAAGTGATTCGTAAGACGTTACGTGCTGCCATCTGTCTTTGGGTGTTTCTCCCGGTTTATGCCGCGCATAAACGACGCAAAGCAGCCAAGGTTGGGTCATGACAAAGTAAGCTCTAAAAGAAGTCTGAGTGCTCTCATTTCCTATGCTTTCCCATGCAATTGCCCAAATGGAGGGACAACGAAACAGAGTCTGGAGAGAGGGCTTTCTAAGTTGCTCTTGAGGGTATCTTCATCCAGCGCCTGGCTTTTATGGGATCGATTATAACTGTAGTACTGTCCATTGTTGGCAAATAAGTGATAACTATACCACTCAAATCCTACTATGAAGCACGCGGGAACAAAAGACACCATATAATACAGTTTTATATAATTCGTTGCGCGATGGGTAGATGGAACCCCTCCGGGTCTGGATGCGTAGGCCTCAAGTTTCGTTTGATCTCTGGCGACCGATTATCATGGTCTCAATCCTCCTCGGATACTAGAGTGGATAAGCAATCTACGTTATCTCGCAACTAAGAGCCCAGAATACATATTTTGTTCGGCAGGTTTTCAGGGTTGGAATGGGGTTGACCCTTGTTGTGGTCAGCATATGTCGGACCCGAACTTCACACTAACAGGTGTAGCTATATGTTATTTCATTCCCAGCTACTCTACTGTGAAAGCCTCGTTCCAAGTAGACTATCTAGAGATAAGCGCATAGAATGTCATTCAGAAGGGAAATCGGACGGCTCGGCAATACCGATATTTACGGCCAAATAGCCGCCTTGCGATCTCGCATTCTGCTCATATTGTCCTATTCCCGCCTATTCCACGTCCAAAGTAAGATAAAATACCAAACAGTGGCCCGCCTGGAGAATGAAAGAACCCAGAAAGCTGCCATTGGCAAGTGGTCGGGTCTGCACAATAAATCCTTGTGAATCTTTCGTTGCTCGACATGCCAACACTTGCTGATCCCTCTGAGCCATCCGCGCCACACCTGCTTAACGTTCAAGACCGACTTAGGGCTCTACAAGAGTCGTTCAACTCGCTTAGCAACGATTGGGAAAATGCTCGATCGTTGAACGACTCTATGTTGAATACATGCTCATTAAACAGAGCCACAACGCGTCCCGTATCGGAATCGGTGTTACTCGAACGAAGAAACACGATAGTAGAAACCATAGCCTTCATGGAGGATCTGGGTTTCCGTTTGTTCTGCGTTCAACAACATGCATATGATATGGAATGGGAGGGGGAAAGTGAAGACCAAACCACCCAGAAGCTTGACAGCCAATTCAATGAAATATCGGACATCATGACACAAGTGAAGAAAAGCACCGAATCGTTGCATATTGAGACAAACGCCATGATCGAAAAAATAGCCAAGTGGATGATGCCATAGCAATATCACATCATTTCTCAGGCCTCGATCTGGAAAGTACTGAAGCCGATAGATGGTAGCATTTTCCACATCAACGGCCCAAGGCAGGGTAGGACGTTTCGTGCCAGAGGGGTTGTAACCACACCTTGTGGATGATTATTACGTATAATAGAGACCTTAGATGTTTTTGTAATAGATCTAGGAGCCAAATATCTCATCCAGACCTAGTATGCCTATAATAGCCCCGTTGTAAGAGAAAGCTCTCATTTCTCAAACAGCCCGAGGAAAATAACCAGCCCCTAACTCAGCTGCTTGTGACATCGAGGTTCAGTGATTCTAGGATTATTTTTTACCCAATATTAAGCCGTCGTAAGCCGTAATTCACCGTCCCGTCTTTGTCATTAGTGAAGATCGCTATCAGGGTTAACCCTGACCTCACTGGCTAGTTCGCTTAGTTAGTCTTTGAAAATGGCCACGCGGGGACATTTTTACAGCCTCATTTTTCTTTATTGTTGTTACAACACTTCTTTACAATGGTCAGTAGCCTGGGGGGTTTCAAAATGTGGTCACATGGTTGGCCATTCTGCCGCGTACTCGGTAAACTTCCGGTGGTTTTCATCAAGACACTACCTTGTGGTGGCTGTAGATCAGTTACTCTACAATACCCCGGCTCGTGGCTTGTGCCTTGTGGTCGATAGTGGGGGGCGCCTCGCCAAAGTATCTCTACCTACTGACGATGCCAAAACGGAGTAACTCATGCCGCGAATCCATCGTTCTCGGCTGTGAAGACTTCTGGATCATCTCGCCCATATGGCACCATCGCAAATCCTTGATTTGCGAAAGAGTAGGTACATAGTGCTCACGGGTGTCAAACTCGATCAAGAACGAGTCATTGTCTTGGGCAGAGCGAAAAGTCCATTCCTCCCTGTTGTCAGACGCTGTTATAAACCGAAATCCGCGAGTGACGTATTTTTCTACGGCATTTTCCGCCCTTTGATGGACAGCTTCAGGAACTTGCCAGCGAAATGCTCTCTTCCCTGATGCGAGACGGTAATACAGATGTAAAGCGACATGCTTGCTCAGCATGCACTGCACATGGCTTCCGTAGAAGGACAAAATGCTCCCAAACACCGTCTGCGATAAGCCATCGGTGATGGAGGTCATTCGACGATCAATTGTTCCGATCACTAACTGGACGGACACCGCACTTCCGTTCCGATGGGCCGTGCCAGAGAGAACCTTCGACACGACATTCTCGGGATATCCATGGGTGATCTCTTCGTGCGGCTGCAGAAGAGTCACACGGCCGCCCTCCCGTATGAAGATGGGAATGAGGTTCCCCATCCAGCCGACCGAACCATTCTCGCGAATGTGCATTGTCATATCCCTCAATGCTGGGTACATGTAGCGGACGCTATTGATCACTATCCGCTGCTCCACCGACCAGGAACTTTTGTTAAAGAATGCCTCATAGGCGATAGAAACGATCTGGTTCTGATTTAAGACCACTTCTGACTTCTGTCTCAACTGTCGAGCGGCCGACTCGAGACTGGATTCAAACCTCACACCCGACTTCTCCAGGGCATTCTTGACTGCTATGATCGATGGCAGGATAGGGGGCACATAAAAATCCCAATCGGAATCGTTTGTGGAAGACCCCGGAACAAAGTATTCCAGAGCTCTAGATCCGGAAAGCACTGCACCGTGTCTTGCCATCACCTCCAATAACTCGGGGCTGTCGGCAAAAGGGCCCGTGCTTTGGAGGTATCGAGACGGATCGATACGTTCAGCCAGAACCGGCAAGAGGTCATGTGTTGCGCGCTTCAGGGATACAACGTCTGCGATTGGCAAGAGACCAACGAGGTGCAGGATAATCTCGTTCGGTAGCAGCTCGAAGAGTCCCGTTGGTGTCACTATCATTTTGATTGAACGGCAAAGCGGGATAGGTTGGTTACGACAAGGCCCGAGAACCGTTGGCACCCGGTCGTTCCCTATGACACTTGTTTCAGGTTATATGGTTTTCCCAAACTCGGAATTGCCTAAAAGTCAACGAGACTCGGGTTTGTGTAAGCTTCCATGACACGCTTTTCAGATCTGAGCCTGCCCGCTTTATAGGGGGGGGTTCCTCGTTCCGGATGGGGCATCCAAATTTGGCCGGGACTCAAAATTGTAATTGCTTGTCTACTGAAGCGGGCGAAATAGTATTAGAGCCCAGGGTCTTCACCATAGATTAAGACACCAATATTGGTATATTTAGTGGCCAACTCACAACACGCAAGCAGGCAACGTCGCGCGCAAATAGCCATACCACAGATCTCCATCCAAATGTGATGGATCAGACACCATTCTGGATTATGCCAAAGGACCTAAACAAGACTGTGTCTTATTTGTCCCAGTGTATTCTAGACCATGCGAGCGGCCTCTTCATGGCTGCATAGCTCCTTTTTGATAATCTTGAATGCCCTACCTAAAGCAACTTATCCTTCAGCGTTTTTGGGAATACTTTACCTAGCGCAGCTTACTATTACTTCGCCAAGGGATTGTCCATCGACGCGGACCCGGGCGCCCTCAACATTGCTTAGTCGAATAGGCTGCTACAAGATGATTATGCCCAAGCCGTAGCGGAATATAGAAGAAAAGTCGAAAAGATTGTTGGTGAATGCAAGCGCGTCAATATGCGATATCGTGACCTGACCTGGGATCTGGTAAGTCCCCCTTCTCACTCAGCTCACCAACGCTAACTAACATTGCCTTAAGACTGAGACTTGAAGCACGAGAAAGGAGACTGTTTCAATGGTTTATGTGAAGAAAACTACGACTTGAGCGCCGTGTCTCTGTCAAGCTCGTATGAAAAAATACCCAAGGCCGTCAAGAGAATCCACGAGATATTCGAGCAGCCCACATTCATGGAACGCATTCAGGGTGGCGACATTACACAGGACAACTTGAGCGACTGCTAGTTGATGACGGGCTTAGTTGCTCTTGCCAACATCCCTGCCGCTGTTAAGCGGACCTCTGTTATCTACAACATGACGGTCGGCGTCTACGGATTTGTCTTTTACCGAGACGGGGAGTGGATATACTCCATCATTGACGATAAGTTGTACAGTTAAGAGCACGGATGTCTTCTTCCCATAAAGAGTCTCATTCTAGAAAAATTAGGAGAGACTTTCTTTCCCCATCACCATCAACCCAACCATAAAACGCTCTTTCATACTCAGAAAATACTTGATTTCATCTATATATTTTACAATACATATTGTTTTATCCAGGACCTATTCCACCCATGGCCTCAATTACGACTATAGAGCAGGCTGAGGACGTCGCAGGCTTTCAAAGGCGAAGTGTACGTGGCTCAAACAGTACCGTCATTGATGTCTGCATCATTGCCAAAACATGGAACGACGCTCAGGAGAATTTGTTACGCCAAAGAATCGCAGATGAAATAGGCTCCAAAACTCTTCAACTCTCTCCAGGATGGGGCACAACACTCGTTGGGCTTTCCTTTGAAGAATCGGGCCTAGCCAACACCCTCATCAGCACGTTGAAACGAAATGGCTACGAGCCGTCTTACATTAGGCTACGAAGGTGAGTCAGAGCCTAAACACCCATAGCCTCCCTCTAACTTATCAGAATCATTGCTTAGTCCCTGCCGGGAGTCAGAGACGGAGATAAACCGGTGTCAGTAAGCACGGCAAGTATTCTACCAAGATCGAGAGTTAGTCGCAGAGAGGCACACGAGAACAAGCTATTCTGGAAAACGTTTTGATTAACAACCACAAGTCTGCATCAGGTCGCATTCCGAGGCCAATACCTTGCTTTTCTGTTTCCCTATAGCTAAGGTTAAGACCCTGAATAGTTTTATCTGAGAAGATAAAAATAAAAATTACGCAGCTTTACTGCCAATTTCCGACGCTCTCTGACAATCACGTCACATGGGTTGTAGAAGGTCGTAGTACCCGTTGGAAAGCGAGGGAGAGGGGGGCGGGCAACGGCGAGCCTGCGAGAAACGCCCAGGTAGCGTTTTGGGATGTGGCAACAATCATGAATCAAAGCGAGATTGCCGACGACTGGCCTAGTGACGATGCGAGCAACTCCGATTTTCCAACGTCCGATAGCGAAGAGTCTCAACTAGGAGCCTTCGCCCCAAGAAGCTCGCTGAGACCCGTCGGGAGTGCCTTGACCTTCGTTCCATTTGCTGACTGGAAACCAGGCCAGTCGTACGAAGGCCAACCAACGATACGCTATAATGTGAAATGGAAATTGATTGCAAAGAATAGAGCGCAAGCTGGCGAATCGGAGCTGGACATCGTGATCTCGCCGCGCAAGTTCTGGAAACATGTCCTTGAGCCGAAAGTGACTGCTGCGAGTACAGATAAACCCTGGAAAGCGGACGGGACGAAGCTCATCTTGTCCGTGACCAACCGTAAGACAGGCAAGATAACGAAGCGATTTCCAAGATTAGACGTTGACTGATTATTTGTTGCGAAGCAGTTCAGGGAATGGAGTAAGTTTCTTAACGATGGCAAGAAGATCACCGTTACGGTTACGTACAATTATCAGGTGAAAGAGGGTGTCCATGCTCTCAACTGTAACTTAAATTACCCTGTTGGGACTCTCCGAGTACGCAGAGAGATCTGTTGGAATAAGTCGGTCAAGACGGCGCCGAGGACCTGTATCGGAGAACGTACTAGACAGGATCTAAATCTCTCACCCTTGCGCGGTGCGGAGACCAAAACGAGACCTGGGTCCCTCTCATAGAGAAGGCGTATGCGAAAGCGCACAGCGACTATTCTTCTCTCGCCGGTGGCTTGACCGGCGATCTCACCATGGAACTGGCCACCTCCGATATCCTCGACATAGACCTGTTCTGGCATAGGGAAATGTCCAAAGTCAACCAGGACTTTCTCTTTGGCACATCCACTGGCTATCTAGAGAATGGAAAAGGTGAGCGTGACGGCATCGCCGAGGCCTACGCCCACATCGTCCTGGAAGCAGGTTCACTGAAGAATGGCCAACGTTGGGTTAAATTGCATAACCCTTGGGGCGATGCTCGCAAAGGCATCCGGGAAGGTCCTTGGAGTGC
This sequence comes from Fusarium phalaenopsidis, assembly GCF_050370095.1. Taxonomy (NCBI): domain Eukaryota; kingdom Fungi; phylum Ascomycota; class Sordariomycetes; order Hypocreales; family Nectriaceae; genus Fusarium; species Fusarium phalaenopsidis. The sequence continues at coordinate 65,431 of NW_028145388.1, forward strand.
TGGCTCTAAGGAATGGACCAGAGAGGTTTAGGACGAGCTTGGCCATAAATTCGGCGCCGATTCGGCGTTTTGGATTTTATATGACGATCTTATGCTCAAGTTCTCTCTCCTCGACAGAACATGTCTATTTTAAGATCCTGACTGGTGGTGCTGTTAGCGCTGGGTGAGCGTGGACGTCCCTTGGAGGGCCAGTTGCTAGGAACGGTTTCACATCAAAGTAACGCGGAGCTCACCACTCGTAGTTGTAGTGTCGCAACTAGATCGTCGCTACTTTGTGGAGTTGCACGGACAATGCTCTTTCAGGCTGCAATTTTGTCTCCATTCCCAAGATAGCCCTGATGCCGATCGCTTCATTGCCCGGTCTCACGGTAACTACTTGGTGAATCGGTCAGTGTCTGTGGGCATCTCCGATATCTCACCAGGGTCTTACCTCATCTACCTGAAAGTGACGGGCAAAAGAAACCATTCAGCAAAGTCGATCGAAGAGGTTGTCCGGCAAGAATGCCTTGAGAGAACCGAGAACGACAAGCTTATCCAAATGGGCCATACCTACAACCTAGCTCACGGGAAAGCTTCACTCTATTTGAATAAGGTTTCCAAGCTCTGTCAAGTCAGATCTTCAAAGAAAAAAAAAGGCGTCCGAAAGCCGACGAAGAGAGCGTCGCCGACAATGGGCGAAGCGCCGTGCCAGGCGCCACGCTACCAAGAAACTGAAGATTCGTATAGTTCCCAGCACATCACCCTGCAGAAGCCCTCTTTGCAGTGCGCCAGTGAAAAGGAAGGGAAACCCCCCATCGTAGATGGCATTGCTGGCAGAAGCTCAAGTCAGTTGAGAAGAAAATGGGCTTGGTCGAAGAGGCAAGAAGTGTCATTGTCGCAGATTCGTCCGCGTCGGTCCGTCGGAGAAAGCCCTAGCCTCGGATCTCTGTACAGGGGCTGAAGATGGAGCACAACCCCTGCACGACGTGGCGGGGGACCCCCCGGACTCTCCGGTCGACGACTGGGAAGCGTTATACCGCAGTGACGATATGGCCAATGAACCAAGAGACGGCATAGGCAAGCCTTCGGGCGCGGCAGCGCCCCCGCGTCAAACGGGACAGAAACAGCGCAAGTTCAGTGAATCTTCGAGCGATGACTTTTGCGACTCGGACGAAGAGGAGCTGCCTGATCCATGGAATGCAGTTTGCACTGCTGGCATCAGTGTATACTCGAAAGATTGAGACTTGGTGGTCCTGATAGTTGAGGGTAGCATTCTGCTGGAAGAAGTACGGACAAAGCGGATTGCGTAAGTATTCAATAAACTAATTTTCGAACATTATGGCCCTCAGTACACATGCTGCCGTCTGAATACGTGAAAATATCGCCGTCCTTCTTTACCTGCTGTAAGGAAAAGCTACACCCCGACCCGGCCCGGCAAGGTCTCCTAGCATTCCTTGGATGCAAGTTAAGGAAATTTCTAGACATCCAGAGTTAGAAAAACCTAAAGAGAAGTTGTTCAATGTCGATGCTGACTTGAATGGAAAGGTTAAGTATCGACTGTTGACTTCTCACGGTAGGTAGGAAACCGGCACTAGCATTGCTTACAACCCCCCCAAACGTAGTATAGTCGATTTATAGTTAATTACCTATATGTACTCATGTATTTTCTTATAATATATCTATAAAACCGCCTAGTGATTTCTAGGCATACCTCTCTCGACGGCTGGGGATGTAAGCACATATGTTTTAACGCCTCAAAGATGATTCTGAGCCGTTTTGGTCTGTGGTGCTATCGCGCTTGTCTTGACGAAAGAGAAATACCTGTGATCGCATCAAAGAGTCAGATATGCGGCGTAATAGGCCTGGCCAACACGGCGGCAATTGTGAAATGTACGATAGGGAATCCAACTAAGCCTGCTTCAGATAAAACTGCAGCAAGTCCCAATAGCGAGAAGTGGGAATATCAATGAAAGAACCCCTATATCACGTCCTAACGCAGATCTGGCCATTATTGGGCAGCTGTCTACCCTGTGCACAGATGGTCGCAGCTCACCCAGTAAAATAGGTTGAGGAAGATTTGGCCACTCCTCGAGGCCAGGTACATATAAGGCAGGCTCTTGCAATCAGACATCAACATCGTCGCCAGTCCAGGATGCGCCGATTCCTGATGATTCCGGAAACCGGCTTGCCTCTGACTCCGAGCTGGCCCACATACTGTCTCGAATGTGATATTCTCACAAGGGCGCAATGGAAACTTTGGGGGTTTCAAATGCGAGACGTTACTGAGTCTCCGGGAGACAACAGTAAACTATCTGAAACATCCACGCGGTGTGATGCATGCGCCTCACGTTCGCGCAGCTCGACCACAAAGTCATATCAGCTAGATACACGTGAAATCGCGAATTTCCCCAGTCAACCCGTCTAATATTATACAAATCAAGAGCACTGCAGCCAAATCAGGGCTCACGGCTATAGCAATTGCTTTGATATAAATGACACGCATCCGTATTTAAAGCAATAAAAGTAATTGCCACGATGGTTTTAATCGTTCGTTTTCCGTCCCAGTCGTGGCAACTGGCCGCGGCGCGGGAACATCCTGCTAACCCCCGAGTCCCAGTCAGTCAAGTGAAGGAAGAGTGCGTTCAAAACAGCAGCCGAATCCCTTAGATAGTCTTGAAGAGGAATTCATGTTTCGTGGTGGCTCTACGGTTCGAAGCCCTTAACTAACGGCCTATTTTTCTGCATCACACAATCCCCATGATCCAAGATCACCACGATTTACTAAACCCCACGATCCATTGAGATCACTACCTAGTATATAAGAACACTCATCACGATCTTCTAACTCAGTTAACCCACCAAGGGCCGGGCTTCAACTATGACAAAGAGCATATAGAACGCTTGTTACACGTTAGATAGAACACCTGGCTACCTCAGCTATCAACAAATACAACGTGGTTACATCAAACTAACCCTAACCCTTGCGGGCAAGGCTGTGTGTCTCAAGGGGGGTAAAGGTTCTTGATTGTATTCTTCTTGAACAGAACGGATGCCCTGATGAGCCCCTTATTGACGTTAAGACCCTCAAGACTGTCTTTTAACACAAGGGCAATGTGCTGCAGGGTTGATCAGCCTAGTTCAAGGCTCCCAGGCGGGTCTGGCTTCAAAGGATTCTGCTCCTACCCTATGCAGCCTTTCATTAACACGATGAGAGCAGCCATTGGACTTTTCCAGAAGATAGCTTTGTCCGCGTATATTGTAGACAGCTCATGGTAATAAATTTGCTGTTCGATGATAAGATCAACACCACTTACAAGACACGGCGTGGAAGCTTTGGAAAAGGGGGCCAAGGGGGGTCTTGGCATGGTTTCGGGAAACGCCTCTCAGACATTTTACCAGTAACATTATGATGATTACCACGTGAGGCTCACTCACCAATATTGTCGATTAAAGGGAGCAGGAATGGGCGGGGGGTTGCTGGTCATACTAAGGAGGCCGCAACCAACGTGACCCTGCGATGAGCAGGACGGGGCTACATTGGCTAATAGGGAAAGTTAGATCGGCAACGCCGAAAGTATAACACGATTGTAGACATATTAAGGAGTGGCAGTAGGAACGAACCAATCCATATAACAAAACCTGCTTTCATCGCAGATCCCACGCCTCCAGTGTCTTTATCAAGCCATTTACGAAGTTTCGCATCTCAATTGGCGCTTTCAAACCACTACCCTCCGCCCTCGCGGCCCGCGTCATTTGGCCTTTCATACCTAACCTTCCGAGAATTTTCTTAAAGCTTTGGGTCGCATCTGACATTACTCTCTTCATTCTTTGCAATTTTTGTTTCTCCTCTCCAGATTTCTGCCCAAAACCTTCGTCGTATAAGGCATGGCGGCGTCGTTTCGGTTGAGGCGAACTGTCGCCGCCTTGCAAGGCTCTCTTCAGCTGAGCGGCGTCAGAATGGAAACGCGATGCCGAGGTTGCTGGGATGGATTCGAAGCGATGCGGCCTGCAATACCTAAGTTAGTTATCAAAGTCCTCCGAGCTTTTCCCAGGGCCTCACTCAGTTGTTGATTACTTGATCTGGCAATCTTAACTATTTCACTTAGTATTCCTTCGTAACATATTTAATATTTCGTAGGTAGGTGGGAGCGTGGTTTTTTCGTGATGTTCTTTTGTTGTTGCTTCACATGTTGGCCCACTCCGAACTAGCTGTTGCTGGCCCTGGGAAAGAAGAAGCACTGACATAAGATTTTCGCGATCTGCAGTAGTTTTGGAGTACGTCGTGGACGTCCTACCTGTGCCGTTGATGATACTGCATTACCTGGGTTGATGAACATTGAGGCCGCATACTTCAGTCAATTCGGCCTTGCTATGACATGGCAAGAACAAGCTCGGTCGTTGGTAGATCCTACTCACCGCTATTTTTAACCTGGTCTGATTTCATAATAGATAGGGTAGTTTCTGTATTATTCGAGCCAACATGACTCAGCGGCAGCTCAAGCCTAGGAACAAGTTGTTACGCAGCATACCTAGGTGACACTGAATTGGGTGAATTGGCCACTACCACCGTTCCCTAATCACGGACTCTTCCGGAGGGTCATCGCCGGACGGAACGGCACCCCAATAAGCGAGTACACTTGGCCAATCCCGAGCTTCAGAGAACAGTCTCGGGCTCCTGTCCTACAATGGCATTGTCTTTATGTCGTTGTTTCGCTGCGTTTTCGTGTGTGTCACGCTTCTGATAGCCTTGGCTGCTGTCGAAGAGCTGCCAGTCTTGCGGCCGGAGTCGGCACAAATCCGCTTTGCCACTCCACCCGTCCAGATCTTGTAAGCCCGTTTCTTGTTCCTTGATGATCGCCCAGTACCTTCACCGCTCCTATCGGACATTCTCGGCCATTTGACTGGCCTGCCGTCACTCACCCCGCCTTCCGATACTTGAAATGACAACGCCAGCTTCCGCTGTCACGAGAGAAACAGGCGGGGTGTCGCTCCGAGTTTCAGATGCTGGGTTGCCATTCTGTGGTCCCCAGAGCAGCTGTACTCATCTAGTGTCTTCTCGAGTGTGTTCGAAAATTTTCGTTTTCAATCAAAGCTTGACAATTCGCCGAAATGTTGTACCCTAGCTACCTACCCCATCTTTCCTCGCCGTATTCCTCCCTCATAATCGAAACCTCCCTCCCTCCTGTTGAATGACTTCTAACACTCAACAACTTGAAAACTTTAACCTCCTCCTCAAGCCCCGGCAACGTGTACTCCACGACTCAACCCCTACAGCCAGCTTTCCCGTTTCATCCACAGAGTCTTTCCAGCCCTCTCAGCTGCGCGAGCAGCTCTGGCAGGCTATCAACCCAGCCTGTGCTTTCCGTCACCGCATTGAGATAGGTATATCCTCCTTCGGGCCCCGTAGTCATGAGGTCATTGAGCTGTGGTAACTCATCGCGTCGTATGAAGCGCTTGTGCTCTGTGGATGCTCCGAGGCTGTTTGATGCTGCGAGGAACGCCTTGAAGCCCAGGATGGCCAACTATATGTAGTCATCTGCCTTGAGCATGGTCCGCTGCTCATTGAGCCTGATCGCCGCGTCGATATAATGAATAGAGAGCACTTTCGTATTGCTCTTAAAGTGACGCTTCTCTTAATGAGAATGGGTAGGGAGGAGAGGGACCTTGTCTCTGTACTCAGCTGCGGCAACCTCATACGGCTGATTGATCTTTTTTCTCACTATTACATTAAGAAAGGGCAGAAACTACGATAAGCTAAAACGGAATTGTTCTCTCTCGTACGCGTAGCCAGAGCAGTTTTATACCCTCCGAGAGGTTAAATCACGTCTCATGATGCAGTTAGGTTTGAGTCTTCAACATTAGGCACTGGAAAAGACCAAAAGAGAAGCCTCTGTACTAGCATTGGAAAATGGCGGTATCGATGTGTTAATGTTGTATTCTTTGCTACAGTTGAAGCCCAGCCCTTGATAGGACAACTGCACAAACAGATGGGTCTTTTTTATTTACCCATTTCCAGGGGTTAGGGTAGTCGAAGAACAGACTTCTCTCCAAAAAAATATTAGAGTGCTCAGTAAGTGGGCGTTTGCTTTGATAACCAGACCCAGTCGATGCTTGTGGTGCCATCAGAAACCGAACCGCTTTCGTCGAAACTCTCAAGATCAACGCCGATGAATAGGGTAGTGAACTCTAAGCTTTCCGGTTCTTCCTTTCACTGTGTTCTCGGGAAAATGCGGCTCAAGATCGAATTTAATCTCAGGGGATTGAGTCAGTAACCCAATATTCCATTGTCCTTGTATGTTGCAATAAACATGACACGAGGTATGAAGGGCTTAGGAGAAAGATGTAGCTATAGCACAAGTAGCCTAAAGGATTGCCAGTGTATACTCGATCGAGCTGGATGGTCTATGAGATGAATTGGGACATAGTCATTTGGCATAGATCGCTTTTGGACGTACATAAATTACTTTTAGAAGCGTGACGCACTCTTTTGGACGCGATGGAACAAGATATATCAACATTCATGATTATAAATACATATTATGCCATCCAATGTAATCATAACGAACTATCTATCAGTCCATTTGTCTTGCAGCCTTGAACATGGCCATCTGTGAGAGAACCAACGTGCTCTTGGATAAGATATTCAAACATCAAGGCTGGCTTAAGCATGCCGTAAGCCTCGGCGCAAATCCTGTTTTTCTCGGGTATGATCTTATTGACTTTTTTAACGGTGTCGAGTCTTCTATGAATCTTGCGTTGATATCAATGGAATTTGGTGGCGACCTTTGCGGCCGAGAACTTCTTGAATCCCTCAAAGAATCAAAATACTTCAATGAGGAGCTGGCTGAGTACTCTCTCAAAGAGTCGAACATAACCTTGAATATCTGGGAAGCTCTAAAACGAACCGACCATACAAAGGTTCCTAGCTTCGAAAAACTATTTATACAAGAGTCAACGACTCTTAGAACGGCTATCCTATATTATAACGGGGGGCTCGGGCACTTTGAGAGTTTAGTGATAGAGAATCACGCACTGCCCTGGAAGAAACGGTATGAGGTGGATCTCCCACTATGCAGAAATGTATGTAACCCTACGATGAGGTCCACGTGGGTGTTCACCTTGTATGCCAAGGAGTGGTTGGACAAGGATTTCGGCCTTATCCAATCCCGACTCTGTCAGGAATCGAAGGCAAATTTCTCTCTGGAAGACCACTAGAGCAGGATATTGTAGAGCTTGCTCGGCCGCAGAGCTAAGGACTAGGGCCTCTCTACAATGGGAGAGTATTGTTGGGTAATTATAGAGATTAGAAATGTGATTAAGTGTAGCAACACAGCAATATATGAGTACTTATAGATGAGAATAGCTTAAAATGTGTTGAAGCCCGGTCCTGGATGGGATAAACTGCACCATACGTCTAATTCCAGATAAGATGCTCGAGGAAACTACGAAGACACTCCTTATGCTAACATCTGAGGGCCATTCTGCTGTTTAGACTGTCACGCCATAGACAGAGCTGTCACGTGTTCTGAGCGATCTGCAGAACCACAGATGTTGAACACAATAAGCCACTATGCCAACGGCAAAAGTGAAAGATACCTTTCGGCAGGTACCGAGGATTAAGGGTCATATTGCTGCATGACAACAGATCGTTGTGGCCACTCCTCCAGCCTATCAGCAAGGACGACGTCGCCGATTATTATGAAGCCATCAGGACCTATGGATCTTAGTTCTATGGAGGTTAGGCTGGAGGCGAAGCAGTGCACGGCGCCTGAAGATTTCATTAAAGCTGCTCAGCCCATCTTCGGAAACTGTCGACGATTCAATGATGAGAATTCTCCGTATATGAACTGTGCCAACAAGTTGGAGAGGTACATGTGGGAGCATATAAGCACGATCTCAGGATGATCACATCTGGAGTAGTATGATGGTATGGATTGGCTAGCTAGAGGTGCCATGGTAAATCTGGGTGTGCAGGCCATCTATGTTTGGTCTCGCTCCTACAGAGCCTGCGTTACGGCTGAAAAGAGTTAACATCATGGTAGATTCGTGGGCGGACCGGTTCTATTATGCTACCGAGGCCATTTTTTGTCGTTCGACACGACCCCGAAACGTCCCAAAATTGAGCTTGGATGCCCAGCAAGGCCACACAAAGTCGCCGATCAACCAGGAAGCTTCCACGTTGGAGCTAGGGTAAGGTTCATTTATCCTTTACAAACAGCTGCAATCGCCCTGGTACGGTCAGTTCCGGACTACCCTGAATGGATTTCGCGTCAACAATTAAAGGCACGAAAACTACATCAACCCGACACTGCCCCTTAATCCGACATATCTTTCACTACGATTGTCGCCGACCTTGACCCAGTAGTATTCCCCAAATCTCTCAACACAGCTCGGTTGTGAAGTCGCAGTCTAACATCATGATATCACCGGTCTGTCAGCGCAGCCTTGAGAAAGGTGACCCTATACAAACGCCATGGTCCGCTCATGTCGTCATCAAGGAGATTCTCGTAACCACCCAGGTGGGCAACTTGACCTTTTACGGTGTCCGTGCCGAGACCCAAGACTCCCACCCTTGGGACTGGCTGAACACAGAAAGCCTTCTCTGGGTTTTTGACGATGGGACAGGCCCTCGCATGTGGCAGCATCTGACCCAGCCAGTGCCGTACAGTTTTCAGGAACCAGAAAAAAGCTTGGAGCGTATCGTGGGTCATTACGAATCGAGGAGCGGGGAATGCTACGTTGCGGTCAAATGGAAGAACTGCTTGTCACCCACGTGGGAATTGGAGGAGAACATGGGCTGTCTTACTGACGCCCTCACATGCTATTTCAATCACATTTCATACCAGAGCTGGGCTGAGTAGGCCATGGAAGTATGTTTCCCGGCGTTATTCTGCGTTCCTCGAATAATCTTTGTTCTATATGCTGCCAGATGATATAGAAATCGCCCTTGATGAACGTACATAACAAAAGACGCACTGGAACTCACGCCATGTCAGCTCCCAAAAGAATTTGAGCCGTAGAGGATAGCATGACAGTCAAGTATCGTGCTATGATGTACCTCATGTGATGTGCAACGGTGCACCTTACCCGCCACGTCACAGGGCAAAGGGTACAGCTAGTACGGAAGACGATAGGTGACAGTGAGATATAACGCCCACACTGGGCAGCCAATGAAAGTGCAATATAAGGCGCTATAGATTAGTGGGCAATGCACTGTAATTTTTATAGTGGAAGGTGCGCTGTGAGCTAGTGGGTAGTGTGCTCGAAATTAGTGGTATATGCGTTGCAGCTTAGTGGATTACTTTGCGCTGTGGCTAGGTTAGTGGCTTCGCGTTGTGTCTTATCGCGGGGAATATGCCGTGCTGTGGCCTGGTTGAAAATTAGTGGATGCTGCCCTGTAGCTTAGTGGATATGCCTTATAGCCTCTTTGTGAGTGCGCTATATTATAGTGGCTTATGCGCTATGATATAGTTGGTCAAAAGCGTGAGGGGGTGTAAGGCTACTCTTTACGCGTAGTTTTAGTCAAAAAGAAGTTGTGTCTCACTGTCACCTATCGTCTTCCGTAGCTCGTATCGTTATGATCGTAGTCATAGTGGTGCTTTAGCTGGCACATATCTCCCCGTGCTTGGTCTTCCAAGTGCAACCGAAGCAAGCACGGGGAACCGGGCTGGTCTATGCAAGTAAGGACTTGGTGGAATTCACCCAAGTGCTTGACAGGAGCGTTTCATTCCCTAACAACATAAACAGACCAATGTGTACTATAATATCTACATGAGAAGATAAATAAGACCGTAATTACTTGACCGATACTGACGAGACCATCCTTCTCTTACCCCTGACCGAAGGAAAAAAAAATCCCAATCGAAGGCATGGAAACCCTTTGTCGAGATGAAACCTCGGGAAGAGGGGTTACCAGGATGTCCTGTGGCCGCGTCGCTTTTTAGTGGGAAAAATGTCAAGTTCCCCTTCGTCTGGTAAGGGACTCGACGAGGAGTCATCACTCGTCGCCCTTCATGCCTGAAGCAATATTGCGGTATCTGGAGTTGGGGTAGTCGAGCCAGTTTTCAGTTTGGTCGATCGATCCAAGCGATCTGAGACTGGTCCCCACCAGCGACTCGGGTCCTGTTTTATCGCCCGAGGCCTCCCAGAACATGGTGCCTCCCAATCCCATGCGCTTAACATATGCTACCTTAGCCTGGACGGCCTGCGGAGAGTCGTAGGAGATGAGCTGGCGCGTGGTAGCATCGTAGCTGTATGAGGCTTGTGCGACGTCATCATAGAATGTTTCTCCACCCTGCCTAGGCAGAACCTTGTACTCCCAAATGCCACCCTCCCAATTGCCAGGTCCCGAATTAGCCAGGCCGACGCCAGAAAACGGCTCGCCGAGGCCTGAGGTTGCTTCGAATGAGCGACCGTAGGCTGGCATGCCAAGAATGATCTTGTCGGCCGGTATGCCGCCTTCTAGATATGCCTGAACGGCATCGTGCGAATTGAAAGGGGTGGAACCAGGTAGGCCCGGGTTCTTGTAGAGGTTGGACGTATGACTAGCGACGGAACCGAGGTAGTCGTAGCTCATTAGATTGACGTAGTCAAGGACTTGCGCGAGCGCAGGAAAATCAAGCTTCTCATAGTGCGCAGGACCCGCTGGTGCGGCGATGGAGAGAAGGAAGTGATGGCCGGGAGCAAATTCGGCGGCATAAGAGTCAAGCTCATCCCGCACAGCCCTGAGAAGTAGAGTGAGGCTGTCCGCTTCGGCCTCGTTCTTAGGATACTCCCAGTCGATATCTATGCCGTCGAAGCCCCAATCTTTCATAAGCGTGACGGCAGACTTTGCAAATCTAGAGCGACCCTCAACGGTGTTGGCAGCTTCAAAGCTTCCCGCCTGTGACCATGTCCAGCCACCAATGGAAAGCATGACCTTCATGTTTCGATTGGCCTTTTTGAGCAGGTAGAGCTGCTTGATGCACCCATAGGCATTGTCGTCTCCCTCATTCCATGCTATAGGGAGGCATCATAACACGCGTTAGCGAATGAAAAAGACAGGACATACAGTCAAGGTGTAGAGGATAAGCCTGAGAACGGGCGGAATGTTCGCGTGGGCAAAGTTTATAGGTCGCAGACGATAAGGCGGGAAAAGAGAGAACAACTAGACAAGTATATGGAAACCTATGGAGTGGAACTTACAGTCATTTTCGTAGTGTTTCTCCAGGTCAGCGTAGGTGTCTGCTGTATAGCTAGATGCAATAGAGGTCAGATACTCATGGGCTTAAGTGAATTATACGCGACATACACCGTTCCATCGGCTCTAACATTCATGAATGCATAGAGAACGTGCGTCAGAGCTGAAGCGGGAAGATCGTGTGGTTGAAAGTTGCGTTGATAAATGCCCCTACCGTCGAGCTCGGTTAGCCTCGTGTGCACTGCCGGACTCCAAAGTCCACCAAGGTCGCTTGGCGCCTCCGTCCAGTAATTTTTTTAGCTAGTTTCCCGTGTACAACGCTCCGTCATCATATCTATCCACAGGATCACTTTCCTTGGAACGAGTCATCACTGATCACCTACCAGTTGACAAAGTAAACGGCGTTTACATAGCCGACGTCACGCCCAGAAAGACCGACTCGTCGAGATGACGGAAGGTCATCTCCGTGCACCAAAGCAAATAGGATTTGAAGAAACAATGTCCAGGTTATCATCCTAAAGTTTGTCGGCCTCATGCCTGCCATTGTGATTTCTCGTGGCAGGACGAGATGCAGCGTAGGGTTTAAACTCTGGGCTAGGGCGGGCTCGCCCATTCATCTATATTATAACTCGAAATATTTTCGGCTCTTTTGTGCCTCTGACGGACATGAGGAGATTCCAACCCCGTGGCAGCCGTTTGTAGCCGCTTCATAGAGCCTGGAGAGTACGTTGTTATGAATCGCCTAAGAACGGCATCAATAGGGCGGGACTTTTTCGTAGGCTCGTTACTGTTTGTGCTCAATAGCAAGATGAAGAAGATAACTGGTTTATCAAGTGCTGCAAGCTAGAAGTAGGCCTAGATTCATCTAAAGATAGGAGTTATTCGAGGAGGCTGGAGCTCTACACAGAATCAGCTTAGAAGCAAACGAATACGCGCCGGGTCATTATGCGTAAGAAGCTCGGTATGGCAGTGAGAGCATGCCCTGGTTATACTCAGGGCTCCATTGGTCGATAGTTAAACCGGTAACACAAATCCTATCGGAACATATGGTATTGTAGAGGAAAGGTTGGCAGGAGAGACTGATTTTCGGCGTAGTTAGAGCGGTTGGTGATAGATACATACCCACGCGCTCAAACCTATGCTTATTTTGCGTACATATTTCAGTAGAATATCAGCCAAATTATGGTGTTACGGGTAATCCATCATGCAGATATCATGATTGATCAAGTGCGTATTTTATGGTGGTTCAAGTACCTATATTTACGCACTAGATTCGTCCATAGAATGTAAGATTCTCACGAAACTTTGATGAGAGTACTATTTCCTACATGGTTTTGGCAAGAGAGAAACAAAATGCGGCACTGTGAATAAAATTTCCTGGCTAGCAACATATCAAGATTGTATTTGCTGATGTGTTTGTGAGGTGGTACTAATTAGGTCACTACGGGAAATGTTTTCTTGCTACTCCTGCGGCCACTGACGGCTATGATCGCATGGTAAGCTTTGTCGAAGTGTCTGGTCGTAGCGATCAAGAATTACCGGAGGTGGCATTAGAGCTATCTGAACTACACGAAATCAACGGCATCAACTCGTTTTTAGCTAACTGTTAAAGGGACCTAACTCTATGCGGTAAAGCTATGTATCTGAGAGGATGAGTAGCGCGAGAAAGGCTTTCTAGCGAAAAGAAAGGTCAACAATAGCTGTACTTAGCAGGGCCTCGCCGCCTCAGTCAGGAGGCACGAGCTGCGGGCCTTTCTTTCTTTCCTCTCTCTTCTTTTCTTTGCAGCTTTCGAAAATACTAACAAGTGTGTCTATGTTTATACTAAGGAGCTCCGTTAGTCATGTGTTCCTCGGGCCTCTCAACAAAAACAACATGTCATGTTTGATGTTCAGCAGCGGATCGGCCTAACCGGCAGTGACCAAGCCCTGAAAAGAAACATAGATTTCAGTGTCCCTAAGTCTTGTTGCTGAGATATTTGGAACTATTAATGTTTAGGGACATCTAACAATGCTTAATTGTGCTAGGATAACGTTACATATTGGGCGCCTTAAAACCATGGCTTCTTCCTACATCACACGCCCCTATCTATAGTCTTACTCGATCGAACTGCATCTGATCTGGGGGACACAGTTCAAACGATACGATACCCTTTTCATCAATGGAAGCGCCACGGCTACATATGGAAACGTGGTGAGCATCCCTCGTCGTCTGACGGATCTCCCAATCGCTTACCCCGAGATGATCTTTAGGTATCCATACAGCAGGCCGCCGAGCACGTAGAGCTCTGTGTTCAAAGGCGTTGCGGACGAGCATATGTCTCAAGCTATCAGGCACATCTTCTAATCTTGTGGGGAGTTCGGAATACTCTGCGGTGTCAGCGGCCATCTCGAGGCATCTGCGACCAGTAGCATTTTCGATCAGGCTACAGGCCTCGTCATGAACGCTGCACTCAGAAACACGATTCTCCCAGGTGAACGAGCCATGGGGCACCATTGTTTCCGAGGGGTCCCTTCCTTCTACAGTTAGATGATGGAAGAGAGGTGCAAACGCTCTGTTGAGCCAAACCTGGTAGAGGATTGTAGAAATGAACAGCAGGATCATAATCACACCTTGCGCCGTGCAAGCGAGCCTTCCATCTTCGTCTTTCACGATAAAGAAGAGACCGGAGAGGCAGAGCTCCATTACGTACACGCCAGTGAAGGTCTGATTGAGCGCGCGGGGGTAAAGCACCCCTCCGGTGTCGTAGTCAGACTGGTAGACGTAGAATATCATGTACCGTTGAGCGGCCCAGAGAAGGCCAAAGGTGAGAATAGCAAAGGCAGATATGAGGGGAGAAATGATACAGTACGTCAGGGCGATACACGCAAAGTTTGTGTAGGCAGGGAAAACAGCACTCCATCTGACAGACACGGGGCTGGTATGGCGAAGCCATTTGGCACGAGGTGTCGAATCGAGCAGCGGTCCAAGAACGTAGCGTGTGATAAGAGTGCCTGCCTGTAGGAGCGTCGCGGAGCTGGCTGAGAGCGACTGCAGGATCATGTAGGAGAAGAAGTAGTTGGCCGCCTTGGGCAGATTCCTGGACAGGATGTCGAGCACGTCTCTTGCTCTCTGCAGCTCTCCCACATTGGCTGCTAATTCGTCAATCGAAACTGTAAAGAAGGACGCGATGGAAACGACGAGGAATATCTGGATAAACAGAAAGGCGAAATAGAATCTCTGCACGAACTCGTCCCTTAATGCGTGGGTCTTGACGCCCTTGAACTCGGCCAGAAGTTCCAGGAAAAGTGGCAAGAGGTAGAGGAAAAGTGCCAGCAATATGGTTGGCAAGAGGCCTGCGAATGCTTGGACTGCCGTTCTGAGCATCTGCCTTTCCTCCAAAAGCGACTCCCAGCGGCTCCCCTCGATAAGCTGATCGATTTGGCTCAGAGCGCCGGTCCAGGCCACGGGAATGGACCAGAGCGAGATCATGACGAGCAGGATGCCGTAGGCCGCCATCGATCGGAACAAGCTCGCCCGATAGGAAAGGCCCAGGTTGGCCCAGATGACTCCCCTGGGACAGAAACCGATGATTCTGGGGGTCATCCGCCCCGGGAGAGGGAGAATCTCGCTCTGACACGCCATGTGAGCTGCCACCTGGGTATTGAATTGGATGAATGCCGAGTTCAGAGGCGGAAAGCGATCTTCCGGGTTCTTCTGCAGCATTTCAATTTCAGAGTTCATGGAGTCCAGCTGCTGTCGGCACCAGTCTATGGTGTCAACTCTCTTCGAGAAGGGCGCAATGCCGGGAAGCCATGACAAGCCAAAGAGCGGCAGCCGATGGGAGGGTCGGTCGTTTCTACTCAGGATCTCCCACCAAGGCCATTCCTCGTCATGTTTCTCGCGGTCGGTGTCGCCGCTGCAGTCACCCGGGTCTGTCAATGATAATCTCTCTTGTTTCTCGGAATACATACGACTAAGGCCTGGAACTCGGGGCACCCGACACCCAGACGCCGATTTCGACCCGTCGGACCTGATGGTTGGGACTTCCAACACGCCGTCAGGTCTCAACACCGGCTTGCCAGCTTTTCTCCACGCGCGTTGGGTAGCCTTGATGAGGAGTGTTTCGGCCTCCTCGAGCTTACGATGGATAGCATCGCGGCGGTCAATCTTCTCTGTCAGAGAGGAGAGGTCTCTATTCACCCACACGTTCTCCACCCCGCCGGGAAATAGGAAGAATAGGTCCTGCAGCTTTTCTCTGGTGCACAAAGAAGCGGGGATCGAGTTTACCAAGATGGTCCTTGCCGAAGGTCTGACCCGGTGGTCGGCGCTTGTGAGGTAGTTCTGCCGCACCTCTACGTACGTCTTCATCTCGTGAAAGAAGACGAAACAGACCCACGCCACAGCAACTACAGACAATGAGAGGTGCGCCCAGTAGCGATGCGTGCTCGTCGGCTGCACATTTCCCCACGCCAATGTGTCCAACCCAGTGGTACGGTCTGGACGCCCGCCCGTCGAGTTTCCCCCTCTGTCAGAGTTGAGCTGGCTACCCCGTCCGCCGACATAGTTCAATGGCACCAGCACCGGTATCACTACCACGGCGATCGGGAAGAAGATAGCGAGCAGTGTCTGTAGGTATCGGAGGAAGAAATACGCATCAAGCCCACACCTCTTTATGGTGTCTTCGTCACGCACGTTCCACAGCCACTTGGCGGTGGTGACGAACCCGTAGCGTTGCCGTTCCGGCCGTTCGTGCGGGGGGGCTAGATATAATTTTGACTTGCTGATTGCGCGTGTCAGTATGCGGTGTGGTCCCAGGTCGAGGCCAACAAACTCACAAAACACGTGATAGATAGTTTCTGAGGAAAAGAAACAAGAAGAACTGGATGAAAAAAACGATAGATCCGCTACCAACGGCGATAAGGAAGCTAACAACGCCGATGCCTCGGTCGTTCTGCGCACCACCAGGCAGCCTATCGCTCGCAGCTCTAGCAACGAGAAGAGTACCTAGAGATACTAGTTCTGTCATATCTACGAAACTTCCGATGCTGATGCGCCTGTCACCTTCTGCCCTCTTGGGATGTAGGGGCGACCAGGCACGAGGTGCCATTAGTCCTTGAAAACCTAGAAAGACATCAGATTAGCAAGTCTACTTTATACCAAGATAGAACGGCCATTTCAGTCCTAGAGCTTAAAACAAGGCACACTGTCGCCATAGACATAGTGTGATAGAGAGCCTTTTCACGCCCTGGCTTGCAGGATCAGAGGTTACTGTTATAGGTCCCTTGGCTCTGGCAAGAGACCTGTGTATCGCTGAAAGCGGAGGGAAGATAGCTGACTCTGGCAGCTATAAGGTCAAAATAAACATAAGTCACAATGCAAAGGAGGCACATAAGAGGTAATATAATCTAAGTTGATTCATCCTATCTAATGGCTGCTGGATTTGACTATTATAGAGCCAGATTCATCACGTGGGGGGCCTTTGTGTGACGATCGTAGTGTTCTGGTAATGTGCTCAAGGTATTGAGTGTAACCAAGTTGTATTGATAGCTGAAGCAGCCGTTACATAAGAGAGTGCAAATGAGCGTTTTCTATATACTTGGGACGACTCACGGTTCATGAGCCATCTAACGAAGGTGATGGCGGCAAGCGCATAGCAGACAGCCCCCCTTTTTTGCTCTCCATCTCCTACCTCTAGTATGAAAACCCAAGCTGAACCGTGCGACCACTGGCCCCTACCCTCTGGCTCGCTTCCGAGAGAGTCAATCAGGGCCTTGTAGGTCGCTCATGAGTTCCCTGGAAAACTGGAAAGCCGAACCTGCTCGTGACTGTCATAGACGAAGTCATCGATGGCTTGATCCAGAAGACAAAGGCAGCCCCGCTCGATGTTGTCCATCTGCCCTGGGGAGGCTTCTCTTGCGGGGTCGGTTGGGGAGGGGGCCCTTTCGGGAGGCATGATTTCGGTTCTAGGCGCCACGTTGATGGACCTGACAGTCGCGGTACAGGGAGGGTCCGAAGGCAGTTCGTCCACCTTCTCAACATGGATTGGCAGTGGATCCCTACCATCGGTTTGCTGAAAGGCCAACTGGTTGGGGTCTGGCTGGATAGGGCTCGGATGTTCCGTGGTAGATTGAATCGGAACATCATCTTGGACTTCGACATCGATGCCGTCAGGATGTTCATGGATATGTCTGTATTCGGTCTCGGGTCCTTGGATCACCTGGCTCGGGGTGTCCCCATACAGGCGGTCGCAGTGATGACAGAGGTTGCGAGCGAAGGATCGTATGCGGTGTAGTTCTTGGATAGAGAACTGGCTCAAGGCCGACCTCAACCCTTGGCCGAGCTTGTCGTCTTCATCTCCAACCTTAAGGATAGCGTCGAGCACGAGAGGAAGAACAAGGATATCTTCGATGCATCCAGAAGGTCTTGCATTATCCAGGTCTGACAAAAGCTAAGCACACCAAGCTCCTTGCTCGTCTCCCTATGTAGCTGCTTCTACTGGTCAAAGTGACCGATGGAGCAGGAAGGGCATGTGGCGAGAGTGTCCTGAGCGAGATCGGTAACGAGGTCACCGCCGTGTCACAGAGGCAAGGAGGGGAAGGAAGGAGAGGGAGAGGGCATGAATAGCAGTGGCAGCATGGCCTTTACCGGACTGGCCGAGGTTCTACGGCAGGGTCGGATAAGAGACGAGGCACTTAGCAGTTAGGAGGGGGCCTTCGAGACGATGAACGGCTATTCCTCTATTGCTTCGTCTAGGGTAGGCGATTCAATCACACGGCCGCGATCTGCTCGCATCGGCACGACTGGGTGAAGTCCAAGAGGAGGGCGTCGAATGAGATGAGTGCCGGGCGCAGAAGAAGGAGTGCATGGTAAACTACGCCATCTGTTGGACTTATCATCACCCGTAAGATATCTGCCGGGCAGCAGACCCCGAGTACGAGGGCGAGGAAATAAAACAGGACAGAGACATGGCCCTGCTTCTCTGCTTCGGGCTATACGGCCGGCTAGACCGTGAAAGGTGTTTTAAGAAGCACTTCACTAGGAGATATCGGATCCGCCACGGGTATATGGTCCGGCTCGGTCCGACCTCTTCTCTCGGTGGTAGCCAGGGCGTCGGGGAGGCCAGCCGAGTTGCGGCAATTTTACTGGCGAGCTTAAGGCCCTGATCATGAACAGGGGTCAAAATGAATCATGCTTCAAATTTTCCTGTTAGATGAATGAGGGGACACGCTTTCCTCGATCTGGCACCACTCCCAGCGGGGGATATAAGAATTGACCGTCCCAATTGCATCTCTGAGCACAAGGATCGTCATCGTCATGTATCACGCTAGCCGGGACCTGCCGCGGGCTTCGGGTTGCCCGTGGAGGCAAGAGGTATGACGATCACACCGATTTTCGTGATTCATTTTGAATCCGGCGAGAGAGGGTGATTGGAAGCTAATCACAGTCCTATTTATCATCAGAAATGACATCTAAAGAGGAGGAAAACGAGGAAATTACTCACCTGATCGATGATGACGGCCTCCTTGACGATGAGGAGCATCTTCGTCAGTTGGCAATAGAAGATGAAGTCATCACCAACCGCCATAGGGTTCTCATCGTACTGCGCTTCCTTGGTGTCATCAGCGATGAGAGACCAACTTGGCGAGGCTGCCGCCGCCGCCGCCGTCTACGCGCAAATACGCATCTTGCAAGAGATTACGCCTTATGGCTGCTCGGCGGGGACGATGATATGTTCAAGCACCTATTTCGCATGCCACACGCCCTATTTCAGGCCCTCTGTCGGTGGTTGCGGATCAATACTGCTGCTCATGATAGCAGGCGTATGTCTCTCGAGCAGAAGTTGATGATCATGCTGTGGATCTTCGCGTACGGGGAGCCGCAGAGAAATACCGCCTTTCGCTTCTGTGTCAGTCAGGGGACGGTCTCAAATATATTTCATGAACTTATCGAACCTCTCCGGCTACTGCATATACGCTTCGTTGTGCAGCCAACAAGTCATCTTCTCGATCTATCGACTTTCGTGGAGTTATCCCCGAAAAGGAGGGCGTTCAACGGTGCCGTCGGTGCTATAGATGGATGTCATATACCTGCCTTTGTTCCTCGTCAGCAACAGAGGAGATATTGGTCAAGGAAGAATAATATCTCACAAAATATCCTCGCAGCAGTCAACTTCGAGGGATTCTTCGTATACGTGCTCGTGGGCGCCGAGGGATCTATCAACGACTCCTCGCTCATACGTATAGCAAAGACTATTGACCTGCGAATCCCATCAGCACGATTCTATGTTGCTGATGCCGGCTTTGGCTCCAGCAGAGGCATCCTGATTCCATTCCCAGAAACGAGATACCATCTTCAAGACTGGGAAGCAGCTGCTCGACGGCCACAGCGCCCGGAAGAGATATATAACCTTCGTCACGCCCAGCTTCGCGTGATCGTCGAGCAGATCTTTGGCCGGGTCAAGAGGAAGTTCAAAATCGTGAGACATAGCGCTGCAGAATACTCCATCAGAGACCAGCATCGTATTGTGCTTGCAGTCACGGGTCTGTGGAATTTCCTCTTGGCAGATGGCATAGAGCCCGGCGAGCGTGATCTTGACCTTCTGACATACCTGAATAACTTCCCTCTCGCCCGGGAAGCGATGGAGGCGGCCAAGAGGCGTGCGGATGACTTCGTGCCGGCGCAGTCCCCGACCGGGCTGCGTAGTATGATCGCTGAGACGACTTGGCGGGATTATAACATTATATTAAGAAGAAGAAGGGAAGAAGAACAGCAGGAGGCCAGAAATCAGCAGCGCCGTGAGAGCGGCCGAGGCGAGGAAGGTGGTGATAGTGAAGAAGGCGGCGAGGGCGGTGGAAGCGATGAGGTTGAGGAAAGTGAACAAAGAGAGGGCTGGCAGCGCGGCTGAAGGCGGTGAGGGGTAATTTGAAGCTGTAAAATCGGGCTTGTGATAGCTTGACTGCAGTTGGTAATGAGGCATTCAAATGAGGGTCAATTTGCTAGGGAAAAGCTACCTCAACAGATGAAATACTACTAAGCTTCGTCTTCTAAGCACAATAACTACATAGCCTTATTCTGCCGGGCCAAGTTGGCTCTCAACCCAAGCTTCCTTCACCTCCTTCGAACCTAGCGCATTCCATATCACCGCATTCCTCACTTCTTTGAACAATGAGATCGCCCTCACGGCATAAGTCATGCCTTTCGACTCTCCAATAACCTCCAGGCAGTTGGTGACTGCTTTCTCTAGGTCTTCTGACCCGGCTGCCCGTGACGTGACGGATAAGCTCCTCTGAGAATCATCGTGAAGCAGCTCCTTCAACTCCGCCGCTGTGATCGGTCCCTCACTCTTCTGCTTCTTCTTCCTCGCTGCCGCTGAGGAAGGCGTCTGATACTCTGATATAGCGCTGCGCTGTCGCCGCTGTAGCTGCGATGAAGAAGGAGTTAACCCTCCCAGAGACGTCGAAGACATCTTAGCCAGCGACGATGAGGACTCTTCCCCACGCGGAGTATCAGGAATCAGAGAATCAGGAAGTTGTAAAGAATCAGGAAGCTGACTCTGCGGCAGATTATTCACTTCGTCATCGCCCTCCTCGTCCTCCTCGTCCCCCTCGTCCTCCTCGACTTCCTCATCGTCGTCGTCAGTCATCACGATATCCTCGTCATTGCCCTCTATCGTGCCTCTCGGGTCATGGGCCACCCAGACTGTCTCATCATTCGCTGCAGCGATGAGACGACCTGCTGGCGGGTCATCTGCGAATATCTCCTCCCACGAGTCCATCGTAATATACGGACCAATAAGCAGTCCCTCCGTCACAACTTTATGACCCTGCTGCGGGAATCTTTGCTCCATCTTCTTCTTATTCTCCCGGCTAAGATCAACGCGTCCAGTCCTCTCACTATACCCCCCTCCCGACAGATCATAAGCTTCACGAAAAGCACGCCAAAAGTCCTTCAGGTTCCGCAGCTTATTCTTCATCGTCTCATAAGACCAGCTTTGGTTCCTCCACCTTGCTTTAAAGCTAGGGATAAAGCTCACCAATACATCCCTATACGCTCCTTTCTTATTGATATTCAGGTCGCCGTTCCGCCGGGCTTCCAGCAGTCTCCCAAGGAAGTACAGAGTCTGCTCGTCAGACCACCGCCAACCCCGGCTATTGCGAGGCTCTGACGCGGCTGACTGCGTGCTAGGATCGTCAGGGTGCGTGGGCGGCGGCTGTGATGCTTCCTGTGTAGTCGGCGGTAACTGGGACCGCTTCTTGGACTTCCGACGGGCTCTTGAGAGCGGCATCTCTTCGAATTAGGTGTATTTTCTATGGAGGATACAGGGACGACTCTCTTGTTCTCGAAAATCGTGTCCAAAGGCGATGTGTTTACCTTCTCAATATCACAGCCGTGATGACTTCACTATGACCTCCTGACAGGTGGGGAAGGCGGTCAGGGCCATCGCCCATTGAGGAATAGCTATGAACATGACGGGGTTTTAGGTACAAGACGGTGGCTGCGCTAATTTTATGCGATAGGATGTCTCACCTGAAAACCGGGTTCATTTTGACCCTTGTTCATGATCAGGGCCTAAATGCGGAAGGCCACGTTGTGGCCGGAAAGAAAGGAGGAGAGAGCCTCAGGAAGAACGGCATCAGCAATAGACACACAGTGAGGTCATCCACAAGAGCCCTGCATTCCAATAAATACATGACATATACCTATGTCTAATTTTTTCGGTTTGTAACCTCAATTAGCCCTGCCGTCACATCTTTAAGAGTAGAACAGATGTCAAGCATACGCATTGCCAAGAGATGCTCCAGCGTTGCCTTGAACGAAAACGTCCAATCTACATTAGATGCACTGAGGATATCATCCGAAGACTGGCCGCCCACATCCACCACCCTGCAAAAATTATCCCTGAGCTGTCGCGGCTCTGAAAACTCAGCCGGCACCTCGGCTGCTGGTTCGTAACCAGATTGCCTCAATCGGTTGCCCTCGCGATCAGACTGACGGCCCGATCGCTTCAACATGATGTATTTGCCGTCGAAAGTCAGTCTTGGGCATAGGCAAACGGCTTGGTTCCACGTCATGAAGCACGCTGTTTGGGTTGATAACGCTTTCCAGATCGCGTAGGCTTCCAGAGATGGCAGGCCTGCCCGTTCGAGATCTTCCCTGGGGCAAACCTCGAGTATGATATCATCGCCCCCCTGACGGCATAACATCAGGCCCGCTGGGGAGGCGCAGAGCTGGTACTCCTCTGATTGGAAGATCTCGGCCAGGAGGGTCCATTCGGTATCCGCGTATACGAGAATTCGTAACGGATTCACGCTTTCTGGAAGTTCCTTCGTCTCTGCAAAGGCGGAAAGAACCCATGGACCAGCGGCGACGGCTTTTAGCTCCTTCATTACCTGTCGGAGAGCTTCTGTTTCGCGCACATAGCGACGAAGAGGGTCTCCCATTGTAGCTCGATCGTTAGGCTAGGAAGCACTGTTCCTATGTGTGATTGTCAGTGTTCTATCACAAAATGCGGTGTTCGTCCTCCACGACGCGCTTGTGCAAGGCATCTCGTCCTGGGAGCTCCTAGTATATGGCCCACTTCTGTTTGGTCAATAAGAAGGAAAAGGGCGCGAAACCTACTACTCAGGTATTCATGGTAGAAACCCGCCCCGTTCCCACTCCTCGACGAATAATCGCATCTAGCAGGGCCGCACTGTTGGAAACAGGCTCCGTTTCTTAATCCCACTAAGACGCGAAACGCGCAACCTTCCTCATCTCCTGCTCATAACCAGACTGCTGGCAAATGTGAATAATCAGCTCTCGCTGCCTTTTGCTCCCATGACAGCAGCTTGTTTATCTCTATACCTACCTTCCCTACGATGGAATTATCCCCTAAGAATCTTCAGTGGCTAGACAATCTCGGCCTGCGCTATTATGAGACAGAGCATGCTATCCTCTGTAAGAAATGTGGCTTTGCCCTAGAGCGATCGCGTGTCGCGATATCTTGGGGAGAACTATGACGTCGATGCGTCCCTGAGCAGCCAATCTCTTAACTTCAAACTCGATACCATCATGGTCTAGAGGGAGAGGTCTATCCTGACATTCTTTACCTTGATTGTCTTGTGGAGGGGCTCTACCGATAAGTTCTTTGCCTTTACCTGTATGGTCGGGTATGATTTCGACCCGAGGAACTTCGCTGATTTGATTAGCTGGTATTTCTTAGGATAATATACAAACATCCACGAAATCTGTGGTGCTACCTGCACCCAATTCTTTTGTACTGTCTGACGTAGCAGACGAAGACTCATGAATATTCCCTGTGGCGGTGGTGAGAACTAGCTATAATATCAGTCTCAAGGGGCCATCATACCTTGGCTTTCCTACAAAGTATCTGGTGTTGCACCCAGTGGGTCTTATACTCCGGCCACGTTTCCGCTGGGGGCATAGCAGGATCAACTACATCCTCGAACGGGACAGATGATTTTGGGCTGCTACAGCCGGATGGCGCGGCATCCTCAGTCAATGGTACCTGAGCTACAGGAAGGCGTGGGCTCCTAGGAAAGGCCTGAAGAACCGGGAGATGATCCATCGCTTGTTTTTTTGCCTTTCTGCTGCCTGCAGTAGAAGACTCATGCCTCGCTGCATCATCATGAAACGTTCAACCTCTCATGTGGTATCTGACTGCTCTAACCTCCGTACGAGAGCGTTTTTAGTAGCGAGCCAGTTAATCTTGTAGTAACTCATGCTATTGCCGTTTCCTACAACTACGTAATGAATCATATTAACCGAGGCGCCCAAAGGAGGCCATATCTAGGCTGTTACTATCCTACCGCCGGGGCCCTTAGCAAGCCATTACTTGGACCCTCTTACTAAATATGGTCCTTGTAGATAGATTCCTCTTATAGCCACATAGGCAGCCGGCCTAGAGTTGTCATGAGTGTCAGAAAAAATGGAGAGTATGCCTCTACAGCGCGGTCTTCAAGGCTTCCCATCCATAGAGCCAGGTGAGGCAGGCATTCCGAACCGAGAACGAATTTACGCCCGTGGCACAGCATAAACACGTCTGAGGAGGGGAGAAGTCGGATAACATTGCTTGTAAGAGGCTTCAACTAGGACAGCTAAGAGGGAAAAGGCATAAGGAAGCCTTTGGGGCCGGTAAACTGTAAAAGAGGAAGGCGCCAGTCAATTTGGGAATGTGAGCAGTGTGATGTGGCGATCCATAACTTGAGAGATTATTGATACTTCCGTCATGGGCCAAATTAGGAGGGAGCAGCAGGTATTCTTGATATGGCGCATTTCATTGCCTGCAACCCCCCGCCGTAACCTGGCAGCAGGGTCAACACACCTTGAGGGATAATACAGGACAAAAAAAGACTAGTCCGTTTTCGGATGACTATGTGTATAAAGCATGCTGACCACGCCGGATAGGACTGATTAAAGCTAACTACAGCGCAAATCTAATACTCAAACATGTCCTGGTCTAATGATTTGCAACTGGATGAGACACGGGAAAGCGCAATGAGAGTGCCTTTCCTTCGGTCGCTTGCTTCTCATCGTGCACTTACCACACCTGATACACCCCGAAAGACATATACAATATGGGATCTGTTCTTTAAAGACTATGAATGGTTGAATAAAGCACGCGAGAGCGGCCATCCGCCTATCCTAGTAGGAAAGGGCTTGAAGAGGATGTATCATGGTAGAATCAAAGACTGGGAAAGAGAGCATTTATGTCTTCTTTGTGAAGGTTATGAGGATCCTAGGCTATTTAAGAAATGCCTGCAACCACATTTCCTGCATACACACGGAAGAATGGTGGCATATGATTACGCCTTCAAAGCTCATCAGATCACGTTGAATGCGTCGTGCGCTCTCAACGCCAACCTCGCACACCCAGTCCTTACAAGATGGCCGGAAAGGCTAAGCGAGCTCACATCTCGAGAGCGGCAGTCATCATACCTTATCTACGGCGAGAAACCAGTAAGGGACGCGCAAGTTTTCGGCCTAGGAAAGAACCTCCAAGCGGACGAGTCAGTTGCGCGGATATGTAAAATCATTATAGATTCCAAGGATGGGACGCAGCTTAGCTGTCTAGTTTGCAGCCAGGCTCCTTGGCTTTTTACACAAAACCAGTCATCTCACACTTTTGAATACGCGGACGACTATGATGAGATTTACCGAAGGTATATACTGAACAAGCTTAAGGAATACAGCGAAGGCCCACGAACGAGAAAGTGCGAAGCGTGCACAATGAAAGGCGAGGAAACTTTTGACGACCTTTGAATCATATGTTTAGTCAAGTGATAATTGCATAGTCTATATACTGCATTCTTTCATTTGCAAAATACCACTAGGGTGTGTAATATCAAGAAATCAACGCAATTTCCAGTACAATTCGCAGGAAAACTCCGAGACTTGGCATCCAATTGATCCGCATCCGCCGATATTAGTTATTGGATGCCAGGCAGTGCAGAATTAAAGACGCAGCCGCTAGGTTCTGCCAGTCGTCATTTAGCACTTTCATGCCCATGCAGCTGTTACACCCTCTAGGCCCTCAAAAATACTTCCATAATATCTTTTGCGTTGCATGCCACCCTCGTTGCTACCTCCCATGTTGATTGCTCGGGGAGATACCCGACCCGATCTTCTAGCTCAGTTAACCTATCAAAGACTGGGCTTCAACTATAACAAACACATTGTCAACATATCGTAGCATTATATCCCAATGCTAGCACAGTGGACTTTTTTTTTTTAGTCTCTCTGCTTCCTGCAGTAGAAGACTCATGCCTCACTACACCATAAAAGGTTATTCAACCTCTCTGCTTTAACCTCCGTACGAAAAACAAGACAGAATTATTCCTTTCCTTCTTCTAAATATTTCTGCAGTTTCTCAACGCGATGCCGAGAACTACGGTCGGTCGGTTGTACGACTCTGACAACACTATTCGCTGCCGCCAGGTTTAGGAACCGGCACCGTCTCTCCCGTCCCCTCTCTCCACCAGCGAGAGATCATCTGAACGAGAATACGGAATTGTCCTTATTCCGCGATATCGACACATCAAGGTCTGCCAACGAGCAGGTCATCAACCCAGGCGACTACATCGACTCGTTGAAGGGCAAGATATTTAGACAGTAGCAGATAAACTAGTTCGCGGACACCGGATGATTAAGGCATAACATAAACTAGACGCGATTGGCAATGGATTGTAAAGTGAAAGAGACAAAGAGCCCTGCTCATAGCCTGAGTTCTAATCTAACGTTGAACTAAAGAATATTAACTGACATCAAGTCAAATGACGACCCGCATGTGCCTTGGTCTGTTGTCAGGGCCGTGATAGACATACTAGCCATCGGTCCTTTTACGTTTGGCCACTGAGCAGACATGAAAGGGTCTAAGCCAGAAGACGGCGCGGTACTGTATTGCGTCAGTTTCCCCCCCCCCCCCCTTTCACGTCTCTGACTGCGAGCGAATCCTATAGCCTAACTCATAGATCCTCTAGTAGCCCTGGGCCTTTCCCACCCCTGCTCGCAGCTGGTATACCAAGCACCCGGCACGAATATGGCCCCCAGCACCTCCGTTATTGCCTGGTCATAACTATCAGTAGGCTTCTTGCGTGGGTCAGCGAGCACGGTACTTACACTTCTTCCAGTTGCCAGTCATGAGCGCGTAGCACGTGTCTTTGGAATACCCCAATGGTGAAAAGACATCTTGGTCGGGCCCGGTGCAACCATCGACCCACACAACAAAATACTCGTATAGCACATTGTTGTGGCGGCCTATCCCGACCAGGCGACGGTCTCCCTTGCCCATCGACAACTCCGAGTGGCTATTACACCATTCATTGGCCGTCTCGCTTACACCTTCCTCGCTGGTGCCTTGGGGATTTTCCGCATCGGCCTCATTGAAGCAGTATTGAGAATAGATGTCCTTGTTCTGTTCCGTCGTTGTAGCCGTCGTAGCCTGACTTGTCGAGGGTAGAGTGCTCGTCTGCTTTGATCTCGTGGTCAGTGTAGTTGGCTGGCTCTTATATGTTCCTATGTTTTGGTTTGAAGCCGTGGTGACTGTGGTCGATGACGCTCCGCTTCCCGTCGTCTGAGATGGCTGTGTCATTGTCTTCCCCCCTAAGCTCGTTGTCGAGGTAACCAATAGAGTCGTCGATGATATGCTTGTCACTGACGAGCTGGAGGAAGACGTTTCTCCGCTCTTTTGTTCTATCTCAGTGCCCATGGTAGGTCTATTCTCGGCCGTGAGGGCGGACGAAGAGCCCGTTGACTCTTTCGTCCCGCGGCTCGTCGTCGTGGCGGCCTTGTCGGAGACGGCAGGCATATTGGAGGACGTTCTTGTTGCTGTCTCGGTCGAGCTTCGTGGCTTCTCCGATGTATAGATGCTTTTGGGCGGCGTGGAAGGACTACTCGTCGGCTCAGAACTGGAAGAGTCCGTTGTAGACTGCGCTGTTGTCGACAAAGATCTAGTCTTGGCCTGATGTGCGCTAGAGCCTCGTGAAGAATGCTGGGGTACGCTGGGGGTGGGAGTTGAGCTGGTGGTTATGGCCTCGGACTTCAGTGCCGCAGGAGATGAGGCCGCCGGCGTTGTGGTCGCCGATAGCTGGAGGGTTGGTGGACAGCCCGTCAACCAAGCGGCCGAGTACTTGGGTTTCTCATAGGGCACAGTATACAATTTGTTTGGGAAAATATTATCTATATTCTCCTTGGGATTCAAACGTTCCACGTCCTCACGACTGATGCCCAGCTCGTTGATCACTAGACCGAAATATTCCCCCGACTTTGGGGTCCAATGCCCGTACTGAAACGAGCAAGCGCGGACGAGGGATAAATACGTGAAGATGTAGAATAGTATCATGATTTTGTCTTCTTCAGGAGTGCATGGGGCAGCCAGGCTACCGAGATACTTATATAGCAGGCGCGAACAGGCAGCCAGCAGAGTCATAAACAGACGCCCCACCACAAGCTCACTGGTCCGCCAGCGGCAGTTTTGGTTGTATATGGCTGTAATCGGCGTTGCCGGTGATTTTTTTCACCTCTATTGCGCCTAGGATCCCTTACAACCGCAATAGCAATCATCCCCTCGAATGGGCCAGGCGGGCCAGCCGTGTATGGCCCTTGAGGGTGGGGGAGACACCAGAATCGGCCGAAGCCGTGAAGCTCACTTCGTAGCCGACACCGGGGCTCGGCACGCTGATCGTGCAACAACAGCCGCTCTGTTCAAGGACTCGAATAAGCAGGGGGGGGGTGGCTTTGGAGCAACCCAACGGAAATGATAGCCGTAATACAACTGAAGCTTGCAGCAAAGAAGTATGCCCAGTGATTTCAATAAGATGAAGCATAGATCTCAGAAAGGGAGGTATGGCTAATTTGACGATTGAGCTCGTGGTTATGTGGCCTATAGGCTATATACGGTCTGTTTCTATAGAAGTCAGCTGAAGGCGTACGCTTGGATTTTGAGATAGCCTGACACAATTCATCCAGCTTGAAACCACTGACGCTACCCCCGAGCTTGGATGAAAAGTTCTTGGCCTGTTCAATAAACTACTCATACCAGCTGCTGAGAAAGAGTCAATTATTGGCATATTGCTTCACTATCAAAACGGTCGGGTAAGAAATGTCGGTCAAATATGGTTAGTTAAGCTTGCGGGTCGCTTATGCGCCGAGAGCACTGAAGGAGTATTATTCAAATTGTTGGCAGATGCGAGGATTGTTGCGAACGTGGACTTGCACTATGTTGGAGAGAATGGATGGATTTCCATACCATGGGCCAGTGGTTCGGGTTGGTGATTCTTCGAAGCCATTCTCGCCCTAACGCAACATCGCAATGTGGATCTTTTGGCTCAGTTGACCCATCGAGGGCCGGGCTTCAACTATAATAAAGAATACATTGTCAACACATCATAGCATCGTGACCCAATGCTAACACAGTGTTCTTTTTTTAACCTTCTACTGCCGGCAGTAAAAGAGTCATACCTAGCTGGATTATGATGAAAGGTTAAGCCTCTCATGGGGTATTTAACTGTGCCTGCTTTAACCTCCGTACGAGAAACAAGAGAGAATTTTCATCTTCCAAAGACTACAGTCTCTCAACACAATGTCTGCGAGAACCACAATCAATTAGGGAAGAACGGTCACTCGGCCGTACGATATTGACGCCGCCGCCGAGTACAGGGACCAACCACCTCTCCCTCCTGCCCTCTTCGAACAAAAGAATCATCAAATCAAGCACAATACGGAATCCCTCTCTATTAATAATAGAGATACGACAATCAGGCTCCATGAGCAGCGGCCCATGCTTCAGCCAGTCGACTATACAATCCGTTCGCCCCGATAAATTTTCACTTTTCTCTTTCTCACTCTGTTCATTAGAAAAACCATCCCTTTCGGCCTTCGTAGACTACATGACTTCTTACCTAATAGACACACCAACCTAACAAGGCGGCGAAGCCAAGTTACTAGATAAGATCATTCAAAAAGTCGTGGTAAACACTTCTCTATGACCATACAATATCAACCATTACTCCTCACGACACCCCTGCCAAGCGCTTTGCATCTCCTGTAAAGTTAGCTTCTCATAGAGACACCGCCGGTGGTGCAAATATGATCATTTAAGTGGCATATATATGAGAGAGAGGTATCCTCTCCCCCATCTCGAGAGACAGCATTTATATATGTAGTTAAGGAGAGTGAATGATTCACCAGCGCTGTGTGAGAAATGCGGTGTATTTACAAAGGAGGAAATATAGGGCAGAAATGCTACACGGTGATTGGTCAGAAGGGGAAATGCAATGCAGTTCTGGTGTGCATTCTCGAGTAGCAAAGACCACCACAAAGGGGCGTAGAATGTCGACTAAAAAAATGGTGTATTGTGATAACTCAGGCGAAGTCTATCTTTGCGAGCACTCGGTACTCCACAAAATTCTCGCCATTGATGGTAATACTATTCCCCTGTGACACCAACATGCCGCTGAGGTGCTCATTTTCCCGGCGAGTATAATCAACACCGCCGTAGCTCTTAATGTCCTCAGGCTTGCACTGACCATTTTTGTTTTGTTCTGGCTTAGCATTCGCCTTACGTCCATGACGGGATTTATGTCTCGAGTTCCCGGATCCCAGTAGTGAATCTGACGCAGTTTCGCGAGGTCTACTGGAGGCTTTGGTGCCACTTGGACCCTCATGCTTCCACTCACCGATATGCTTCACAAACTGTCCGCGACCGCAAAAATGATCATCGATATGGTCACATCGTTTGGTCCATGCTTTCTCCAGATCGTTGATGTCGCTGATCTCGATCGCCCCGATGCAAAAGCCGCATCAGAATCTATTATCGCGATTGCAGTCTTTCTCAGCCTGGCAATGCTGGCGGCTCTCGTGTCTCTTCCATTCATCTTTGCTGCCAAAGTTTCTTTGACAGTTGAAGAACGTACAACTCCATGGCTTTGTGTGTCTCTTCAGATGTTTCCTAAGAGTGCGTGTGAGTAGAGCAAAGGAGGGCTTGTTGGTGCTGGGCAGTGCCTACTTGAGCTCGCATTTTCTGTAAAAAGACTTTGGGCAAACTGTACATCCATGCATTTGTTTTCGGCTCGTGCTAAACAACACATCCTGTGTTGAGGCATCACTCTTGGATCCGGCAGAGTAATCTTTCAGGTGGCCCTTGGTGCGGTGTTTGGGTGTTCTATCGACGGTCTGTTTCGGAGACTCTAAGGTTGAACTGACTAAGTCCTCCTTAGATTGTACTGGAGGAGTCAGTGTCTCTTCAAGGGTGCCATCTGCATCAGCCATCAGGACATCAGGTTGGTAAGATTCCTGATTGTTTGGGCCCTGAGAATCAGGCGCATGCACAGGTGGTTGACAATTCTGTGGCATTTCCTTTACGGGCATTGCTTCGGTGCTGCCTCGCATTTTAGATCCAGAAGAATCATTCCCGGCTTCAGGGAATTTCTGTTGGATCGGGCTCGATATTTGCCAACGAGTAGAGAGGATGGAAAGACGGCCCAGATCACATAATGGAGGTTTACTAGAACCGGTGAGCACGAATTGGGGAGATGGGCCAGTAGGCTTCAACATACCGACAATTATACATACTGAGATCATCATCAGCATCATACTTTTTTCCATGAATTCGAAGCAGGTGCTGGCGGAAGTTATCGGCTCTTGACCAGGCCTTGTGCTCCATCGTACAGCCGTTAAACTTGCACTTGTACAGGCAACCTCCGACTGAGAAATCCTTATGGACACCCCTCCTGTGCCTGTTGAGGTCCCCCTGAGAGGGGAAGCCTTTT
Organism: Fusarium phalaenopsidis; assembly: GCF_050370095.1. Taxonomy (NCBI): domain Eukaryota; kingdom Fungi; phylum Ascomycota; class Sordariomycetes; order Hypocreales; family Nectriaceae; genus Fusarium; species Fusarium phalaenopsidis. The sequence goes on from NW_028145388.1 coordinate 96,836, forward strand.
TCCCACAGGCATCCCTCAACAGTACATGTGAACGGTAGGGTATGCCTGAGCATATGTTTTCTAAGGACGTTTAGCGAGCCAGTCTCTGGGGTGTAGTGCGATGGTCATTTGACTGACTTTAACCTCGACTTGGACGGGTTGTCTTTTCCGCATTTGTCACAGCGGTGGCTGTTCGAATGCTTGTGGGAGGGCAGTTGTGGTGCCATGATGAAATTCTCCCCTAGTCCCAGCCAGACGACTGGAGCTTGACGGATGCTAAGATTCGCAGGCCGATCTTGGGAAATTAGGTCTATGGTCCCAGTCGATTGAAAGATTTGGAGGATACACCGCGGTCTGGATACCGTCATCCATTAACAACTGTGTTTTTGTTGTTGGGGCTGACGGTCTCTCGCGGACTTGTCACGGCAAATGATAATAAAGAGGATATGCTGGGTGACTAGGTGGAGGTGTTAGCTTTATGACACTTTATGGAAATCATGTTACAAACAGCCCATACCGACACGAGGAACGGAGAAACGAAGAACAAGAATATTCTAGTATTCAACCCCTGCTATAGGACGAGAAATTCACGCATGAGAATGGGCGATTGGGGTCGTGGATGGTGGCCAAAAATGAGAAAGCAGAAGGCGGTTAGTTACTTATAGTTCTGTAAAATTTGGGGCCAAAAGTCTGCGAACACGCCACCCCAGCCCCCCCAATTGCATTTTAACCACACAACTTCACTTATACACAACTTTGCGAAATAAAGGTCAATTAAGAAGATAATTATACCAGCTTATAGCCCTGCTTTCACTCTTTAATACTTTGTATACCAACCCTTGGCTCGTCGCACGGCTGCGAGCCGATGAGGGATTGAGTCAATGAGGGTGGTAATTTGCTCTGGAGTTATTGCATCCCACGCCTTCTTCAGGCATTTGATCAATTCTTCCCTGTCAGCCTCATTATCCTTTAATTCTTCTAAGTGAGGGAACATCTTCCTCATATTGGCCTTGAGAGCTTTCCATACGTGCTCAATGGGGTTATGATCCGGCGAGTGTGCCGGCCAGTCAATAAACTCAATGCCGTGCTCCATCAACCACGCCTGGGTTGATTGAGCTGTATGTATTCGGGCATTATCTTGCTGAAATCGTCGTGTGCCATCATAAACAGGAAGTAAACCCTCTAATAAAGCTTGTTGATAGCTAAGAGCCGAGTATCCTTTCCGCTTTGCCTGTTGATCGCGCTCCATGATAATAAGGTGCGATTTTCCGCCTCTCCAGATCGCTGCCCAAACCATGATCGATATTTTACTCTTCCCATGGACCGTGATATTCACAAATCCCCTCAGAAACTTCTCGTGAGGTTTCCGGAAGAGCCAGCCGCGTTTATAGTTAGGTTGCGACTGTACGGTTGATTCATCTGAGAAGATTGTCTCGAGGGTGGGTTAGCTTAGTGAACTTTGACCAGACCAAAATAATACTCCATCTTTACATAGCCATACCTCCATCAATTCATCTTCTTCGCCGGCCCAACCTTCTGCCCATTGTAGCCGCTGTTTTGCTATTTCTTTTGATATAGGTATCCGCTGCATAGCTCTCCATTTGCGACCGTAAAATGTGCGGACAATTCGCTTGATTGTCGTACGCGATATATGACCACCTAACGCGCCAACTAACGCGTCATATGTAATCCTGCGGTCCTTTTTAAGTAAGATAATAACATACTTAATATCAGATGGCGTAAGCTTCTTTGGCCGGCCTTCACGGGGTTTCTTTTTAATCGTGCCGTCTTCTTTCCAGCGCTTTACAATCTTATGCGTAGTCGATGGTGTCGTTTTGAACTCTTGCGCGACATCGCGGTGGGTTCTTCCCTTGCTGATCTCATTGATAATAAGAGCTCTTTGAACCTCATTAAATTCTTGGTTTCGTCGTCAATTTACGCTTATAGTGGCACCAAAAATAGGCTATAAACACGCCATTTGAGGAAAGTGTGCAAGGTTGAAAGTGCAACGCGTGTCGAAGGGTGACGGGCCGAATTACGCGGTGTCAGGTTTTGTTCGCAGACTTTTGGACCCGAATCTTTATTGTAGCTTTGAAGACCCAATCACTGTCCAGCATGTTGGGCTACCTTCCCATGGTAATGCCACTGTGATTGGCTACGAAGTTGGAAGCTTGTTCGCGACCAGAGTGGACCGACCCTGTAGGGCAAGGACGCAACGGATCCTGGTTGGGCTCCTACGTACTGTCGTCTGTCTTCAGAATCACCCGCGCAGCTTGACAAATTATCCGGGGGTTCTCCGTAGTGCAGTCGGAGGTTTGGTGACATCAGCTCAGCCAGCGTCTCCCCCCCACGGCTTGCGTATAATGAGGGCCTCCGAACAGGGCAGGAGGCTGGTCCCTGTGCTCGGCGGCGGCGGCAATGTTGTACGGCCGACTGAGTGCTATTGCCTAGTTGATTGTTGTTCTCAGTATTGTGTTGAAAAATTGCAGAAATCTTTAGAAGGTGGAAAAGGGTAATTCTCTCTTCTTTCTCGTACGGCGCATGTATTAGTATTGGACGAAAGGGGTTCGTTCTAAGTCTCTTTAGGCCCTGATCATGAACAAGGGTCAAAATGAACCCGGTTTTCAGGTGAGACATCCTATCGCATAAAATTAGCGCAGCCACCGTCTTGTACCTAAAACCCCGTCATGTTCATAGCTATTCCTCAATGGGCGATGGCCCTGACCGCCTTCCCCACCTGTCAGGAGGTCATAGTGAAGTCATCACGGCTGTGATATTGAGAAGGTAAACACATCGCCTTTGGACACGATTTTCGAGAACAAGAGAGTCGTCCCTGTATCCTCCATAGAAAATACACCTAATTCGAAGAGATGCCGCTCTCAAGAGCCCGTCGGAAGTCCAAGAAGCGGTCCCAGTTACCGCCGACTACACAGGAAGCATCACAGCCGCCGCCCACGCACCCTGACGATCCTAGCACGCAGTCAGCCGCGTCAGAGCCTCGCAATAGCCGGGGTTGGCGGTGGTCTGACGAGCAGACTCTGTACTTCCTTGGGAGACTGCTGGAAGCCCGGCGGAACGGCGACCTGAATATCAATAAGAAAGGAGCGTATAGGGATGTATTGGTGAGCTTTATCCCTAGCTTTAAAGCAAGGTGGAGGAACCAAAGCTGGTCTTATGAGACGATGAAGAATAAGCTGCGGAACCTGAAGGACTTTTGGCGTGCTTTTCGTGAAGCTTATGATCTGTCGGGAGGGGGGTATAGTGAGAGGACTGGACGCGTTGATCTTAGCCGGGAGAATAAGAAGAAGATGGAGCAAAGATTCCCGCAGCAGGGTCATAAAGTTGTGACGGAGGGACTGCTTATTGGTCCGTATATTACGATGGACTCGTGGGAGGAGATATTCGCAGATGACCCGCCAGCAGGTCGTCTCATCGCTGCAGCGAATGATGAGACAGTCTGGGTGGCCCATGACCCGAGAGGCACGATAGAGGGCAATGACGAGGATATCGTGATGACTGACGACGACGATGAGGAAGTCGAGGAGGACGAGGGGGACGAGGAGGACGAGGAGGGCGATGACGAAGTGAATAATCTGCCGCAGAGTCAGCTTCCTGATTCTTTACAACTTCCTGATTCTCTGATTCCTGATACTCCGCGTGGGGAAGAGTCCTCATCGTCGCTGGCTAAGATGTCTTCGACGTCTCTGGGAGGGTTAACTCCTTCTTCATCGCAGCTACAGCGGCGACAGCGCAGCGCTATATCAGAGTATCAGACGCCTTCCTCAGCGGCAGCGAGGAAGAAGAAGCAGAAGAGTGAGGGACCGATCACAGCGGCGGAGTTGAAGGAGCTGCTTCACGATGATTCTCAGAGGAGCTTATCCGTCACGTCACGGGCAGCCGGGTCAGAAGACCTAGAGAAAGCAGTCACCAACTGCCTGGAGGTTATTGGAGAGTCGAAAGGCATGACTTATGCCGTGAGGGCGATCTCATTGTTCAAAGAAGTGAGGAATGCGGTGATATGGAATGCGCTAGGTTCGAAGGAGGTGAAGGAAGCTTGGGTTGAGAGCCAACTTGGCCCGGCAGAATAAGGCTATGTAGTTATTGTGCTTAGAAGACGAAGCTTAGTAGTATTTCATCTGTTGAGGTAGCTTTTCCCTAGCAAATTGACCCTCATTTGAATGCCTCATTACCAACTGCAGTCAAGCTATCACAAGCCCGATTTTACAGCTTCAAATTACCCCTCACCGCCTTCAGCCGCGCTGCCAGCCCTCTCTTTGTTCACTTTCCTCAACCTCATCGCTTCCACCGCCCTCGCCGCCTTCTTCACTATCACCACCTTCCTCGCCTCGGCCGCTCTCACGGCGCTGCTGATTTCTGGCCTCCTGCTGTTCTTCTTCCCTTCTTCTTCTTAATATAATGTTATAATCCCGCCAAGTCGTCTCAGCGATCATACTACGCAGCCCGGTCGGGGACTGCGCCGGCACGAAGTCATCCGCACGCCTCTTGGCCGCCTCCATCGCTTCCCGGGCGAGAGGGAAGTTATTCAGGTATGTCAGAAGGTCAAGATCACGCTCGCCGGGCTCTATGCCATCTGCCAAGAGGAAATTCCACAGACCCGTGACTGCAAGCACAATACGATGCTGGTCTCTGATGGAGTATTCTGCAGCGCTATGTCTCACGATTTTGAACTTCCTCTTGACCCGGCCAAAGATCTGCTCGACGATCACGCGAAGCTGGGCGTGACGAAGGTTATATATCTCTTCCGGGCGCTGTGGCCGTCGAGCAGCTGCTTCCCAGTCTTGAAGATGGTATCTCGTTTCTGGGAATGGAATCAGGATGCCTCTGCTGGAGCCAAAGCCGGCATCAGCAACATAGAATCGTGCTGATGGGATTCGCAGGTCAATAGTCTTTGCTATACGTATGAGCGAGGAGTCGTTGATAGATCCCTCGGCGCCCACGAGCACGTATACGAAGAATCCCTCGAAGTTGACTGCTGCGAGGATATTTTGTGAGATATTATTCTTCCTTGACCAATATCTCCTCTGTTGCTGACGAGGAACAAAGGCAGGTATATGACATCCATCTATAGCACCGACGGCACCGTTGAACGCCCTCCTTTTCGGGGATAACTCCACGAAAGTCGATAGATCGAGAAGATGACTTGTTGGCTGCACAACGAAGCGTATATGCAGTAGCCGGAGAGGTTCGATAAGTTCATGAAATATATTTGAGACCGTCCCCTGACTGACACAGAAGCGAAAGGCGGTATTTCTCTGCGGCTCCCCGTACGCGAAGATCCACAGCATGATCATCAACTTCTGCTCGAGAGACATACGCCTGCTATCATGAGCAGCAGTATTGATCCGCAACCACCGACAGAGGGCCTGAAATAGGGCGTGTGGCATGCGAAATAGGTGCTTGAACATATCATCGTCCCCGCCGAGCAGCCATAAGGCGTAATCTCTTGCAAGATGCGTATTTGCGCGTAGACGGCGGCGGCGGCGGCAGCCTCGCCAAGTTGGTCTCTCATCGCTGATGACACCAAGGAAGCGCAGTACGATGAGAACCCTATGGCGGTTGGTGATGACTTCATCTTCTATTGCCAACTGACGAAGATGCTCCTCATCGTCAAGGAGGCCGTCATCATCGATCAGGTGAGTAATTTCCTCGTTTTCCTCCTCTTTAGATGTCATTTCTGATGATAAATAGGACTGTGATTAGCTTCCAATCACCCTCTCTCGCCGGATTCAAAATGAATCACGAAAATCGGTGTGATCGTCATACCTCTTGCCTCCACGGGCAACCCGAAGCCCGCGGCAGGTCCCGGCTAGCGTGATACATGACGATGACGATCCTTGTGCTCAGAGATGCAATTGGGACGGTCAATTCTTATATCCCCCGCTGGGAGTGGTGCCAGATCGAGGAAAGCGTGTCCCCTCATTCATCTAACAGGAAAATTTGAAGCATGATTCATTTTGACCCCTGTTCATGATCAGGGCCTTATCCTACCGAAAAATTACTTTCTCAATTTTTAACCACCAACGTCCCCTAGGAACACGACCCCACAGCTAAAGCTAGATGCAGCACCTAAGCCTACCAACTGTCTAAGAGCCGATTCATTCGGTTCATTGATGAATTCGGACTGTTTAACCCACCAATCACCTTGCTTTTGGGCGACTCGACTATGGCAACTATCAATCTGTCATTGGTTGAGCCACGACCAATAGAGTAAAGTGGATCTTTTGGGAAGAAGAGGCAAGAGGCAGACGCTGTTTTGAGGTCTTGACCCAAAAATGCAACCGGTATAAAGCCTGTGGATTGCCATGAGTCCTATTCTGATCCTCCCTTATAATCTTCCCCCTCATGTTTTCCACTTGTGACCAGTGGGGTTCTTTTGTGTGGTCGAATAGAGGGCACGATCTTCTGGCTCAGTTAACCCATCAAGGGCCAGGCTTCAACTATCATAAAGAACACAATATTAACATATCATAGCATCATATCCCAATGCTAATATAATAGCCTTTTTTTTTAACCTTCTGCTTCCTACAGTAGAAGACTCATACCTAGCTGCATCATCATGAAAGGTTAAATCTCTCATGGGGTATTTAACTGCTCTAACCTCCGTACGAGAAATAAGAGAATTATCCCTTTCCACCTTCTCAACACTGCAGTTTCTCAATACAATGTCTGCCATCACAATGTCTGCCGATCCAATGCCGAGAATCACAATCAATCAAGCAATAAGAGTCACTGGGCCGTACGACATTGCCCCCACCGCCGAGTATAAGCACTAGCTACCTCTCCCTCTTACCTTCTTTAAATAAAAGAAGTAATACATTAAGAGTAATATAAAGTCCCTCTATATTTATCATAGGCGTATGATAATTAGGCCCTATACGTTGCGGACCGTGCTCTAGGCAGTCCACTATATCGAGTCAGCCGTCATGGGCCATAAGGCGTTTCTCCTAGCATCAAGGGGACTAAGGGCATCTAAGGAGCTTAAACGCTTCGTAAGGCGCTATGAGCTATGGTAGCCTGGAAATCTCGGGGCCACGAGGCCCACAAGAGACCACACCTTCGTCAAAGCCATGACGAAAAACACAGGCTAGGTCGACAGTCTGCTAGAGCTGTTCGCGTAGCTAAGAGAGGTGGAAGAATGACCATGAATGGAACGGGGAAGCTTGGGGGAGGGCATCAAAGTTTTTAAGTTGTTAAGTCACAGAAGTGACTCAACTTGTTTGGAGGGAGGAAGGCGTTGGTCGCGAAGGCGGAAAGGTTTGGATTGTGGCTGTTGGAGTCAATTAACCTTTCAGGAGGAGTATGGCGAGGATCAGGTCAATTAGGCAGCTGGAATATCACATCTCGGCGAGTTGCCAAACTTTTGCTGATTGGCAAAAAAACATCTTTGATCACAATGGTTCGGCCGTCTAGACATATTGGCCAGCCCTCTTTGCGGGGTGTTATTTGCAACTCACCCACTCATGCTCCCTGCTTGAACAGTCATGTAGACCAACAATCTGTGGATATTGGGGACATTTCGGCCCGACATCTGGCCTGCCTGACCGCAGTCTTCTTCCAGGGTCAACAATGATTACGGCTTGGGCCCAGTTTTCTTGGAGCATGAGCCCGCGAGGTGGCATGTTCACTAACTATACAGAACGAGGGCTGGGACAATATCGGTACCTATATACTGACCGCAAAAATTCAGTGCCAGCACAGTTTGGTCGAACAACTGATCGGTTACAGAGTTGAACTGAAAGAGGAGGCTAAGGAAGAAATTTAAGTCTTTGACGTATCCGTGAATACGCCTCCACAATCCCCCGACTCCGCGCAAGGATCTCGTATGGAATAAAGTGGTATATGGAGGACGAACGAAAAACTGGGCGAGGAGTTTTAAGTTTAGGCACGCAGTTTCCAAAAAAAGAAAATTGGCCAGTAGAGGGAAGCTTCACCAGAGTGCGGAGAGAAGCCACCGTAGGGTGCAAGGCAGACCGCACATAGGAGGGGAAGATAGCTTCAGAGATGGGCCATAGGCCGCACTAGGTGTTGAGTATGCCCTTAGTCTTGCCATATCCGGGTTGCTAATTACTTATTGCTTACGTGCTGGACTTTCCTATGCCCAAGTTTAGGGATGTATAAACAATAGCCTCTTCCCTCTCGCCGACCGTCCGCACTCCATCTACGCCGAATCTGTTACCAACGCAGGTATATTGCCTCTACACTTTCAATTTGCTCTTATATATCCTGCCTCCTTTCTTCCGGCAATTCATCGTCTCACCACATACCTGCACTTTTACCCGTGTTTTTTTTTTTTTTTTTTTTTTTCAAAGCTTCGTCATCGACAGCAGCTACGATACCGAATCCTGCGGCGCCTCTCAACTCCAGCTCCTTCTATCAACCAATTTCGACCTCTCTTACAATGTTTACATTCATGACACAAACTGCCTACACCTACAATGCAGCGGCTTCTTCTTCTCCCAAAAGGAATCCGCGTAACATCAGTGCTTTTGGCGCTTCTGCCAAGCCTGATGAAGACTGGACCAAGATCTCTGACCTTGCCGAGCGTCGACGGATACAGAACCGCATTGCCCAGCGCAACTACCGTAAGTTGCGCCGATTGACGGTCCCAAGAACTTGAATTTCACCCGGCTTGACTCCCGATGACTCTTACAAGTTTGCTTCTCAACAAAAACTAACGCTTGTAACGTCCTGTAGGGAAGAAGCTCAAGCAGCGTCTCAAGGATCTTGAGCGCCTCCCTGGCTTTTCTGATGCTGAATCCAAGAAGTCACAGAAGATCATGAAGTCGGAACCATCCTCCTCTAGATTCCGGAAGCCACCACCTTGTACGGCCACCAAGCCTGTTGTCTCTCAAGGCCAGTTCACCCACCCAATGGAGCCAGCTGACGGCGATATTTCCCATAAAATTTATGGCTCTCGAGCCCGTTGCGACAATTCCACTCAGTTCGCTTTCTCGACTTATTCGGCTTCCGACAAGATTCTCCTCGCTCCCAATGGCCCCGCTCCAGATTACACATTAATGAACACCGACGGCGCCAATCACAACAACAACCTAGCTTCCATCGTCCCTACGATGTTTCCCTCGGTCATTCACCATAGCACAGCGATCGAGTGCCGGCCCTGCCAAGCTGATGACGAGCTGGCCCTCTCCACAACATATCACCTCACGCCTCCTACAGGCTTTAATACCCTCTGCCCTTACGACCAGTCAAACTTTCACGTAAGTTATGCCTGTCAGGCCCCCCCTCCAGGACAGCTTGAGACCAGTTTTGCTGATGCAGTTCATAGGTGCCTAACCCTTCCGACTCCTCCTCTGTCTGCCCAGAAGCTGGTTACGAGTATCTTACTATGCCTCTGTCAATGCGAAACCGGTCGGGCACTATTCATCTCCAAAGAGAGACTGAAGACTATATCTGCAATTTTCACCTGAATCCAGTCGAGATGGCAACGATGACCAAGACATGGTTTGCCATCGACCACGACCAAATATGATCAATGAGATACTAGGACCGCCTTGGGCGAATGGATAGGCGGCGATGGTTTTGGGCACACGCATCGAGCCATTGGAGGAACTAGGTGACGAAGACGCAATAGAATGAATGTATAGATGACGCACTATCCGAGTCCACAAGATCTCAGGCTAGATGTGGACCGTCAGGTGTTGAATACCGCACGCGTTCGCCAGACTCGCCAGGCCCAGAGCGATTACGTGCTCCATGAGTGTTGTTGTGCCTAACTTTTTTTTGGGGGGTGCAGTTGGCGTTGCTGTTGCATCTACCTAATAAGAAAGCGTTCTTGCCACTGGCACTGGACGTCTGGAAGCCATTTCCGAGATAGAATAAATACATCGAGAAGGAAATGAATGAACTAGTCTTGCTGGTGTCTTAACCAGTGCGTCAGTCAAGAAGACCATGTCCCTTCAAACGAAGCCGGTAGAGGAAGATGAGCGGCTCCCCGCTGTTGACTCCGTAGCCGTCACGCAGCCGACAATTTCATTGAATGGTTACTCAATGATTTTGCATGCCGTCTTCTTGCCGTTTTATTCTTCCCACATTCCCAATTCTATTAGCCTTGCATCCCTCGCTGTCTTTGGCCGCTGAAGAATGCACACCGACGGGGATTCACGAAGTCACCGACGGCTGGAATCGATCATGCCACTCCACTTGGTAGGATAACCTTCATCCACTGCGATCACAAGGCAAGAAAGAGATACGAATACCATCGAAGTGTGAAAAGCATCTGGGCCATGGCCAGTTCGGTATCAAAACCCTTCTTGACCCGATGACGACGAGGCCAGCACCACGGCCGCCGACGCCGTCCAGGTTATGGGCGAAGTCATAAAGATCATCAGAAACCTTTCCTAAGACTCCTAAATCATCACGACAGCTAAATAGAACCATGCTCGGGAGGTTATAGAACTGATACTTATAACTTTGACTGCCACAGGGTGAAGATTGAGGTGGGGGTAGAGATGACACGAGCCAAAGGCGTCGTGCACAAGTACTCACGAGCGCTGGAGGGATGACCTCCACTTCTCCCACCCTAGACCATTTCTCAGTCCTGCGCGAAAACACTGGAAGCCGTTTACACATCAGCATCCACCCTTGACCAAAAAGGGTTGCGTCCTGTTTTTGTTTCTCTAATCGACCGTCCCCCATTGTGTTCATCCTCTCCAACGTGGGCGGCAACGGGGCCGATCGAGGTTTTTGGCCGGAGTTGTCGGGAAAAATGTTTTTGAGAGGGCGGGATCGACCATCGTATGGATCAATCTTCACTCCCTAACCCCCATTCATCTTGACGCAGTCTAACCCTAGATGGGCCAGGGAGATGTCCCCCCTGGACTAGCCTCTGTCCTGCGAATAGGAGTGGTTGCTGGAGGCCTCGTCATCCCCCGAATGGCTGGTGCTAAACCCCCCTTGGCTCAGCTGAACATCGCCGGGATGGATTCTTCCCAAGCTTTACCGAGCTGCCGGGCAATGCCTTCCGGTGTGCTGAGGAAAATGGGCTGGTTTTGTTTCTGAACTTATCTTTTCCGTTTGACGAAGGATTGCGGGTAGAATCGACGTCGACACGGCGGACAACTTCTTCCATCGCATTCTCTCCTTGCCTTCGGATGGGATCTTGTTTGAGGTGCGGCCATTCTACAATGATGAAATCCCTCCCAAAGCCTAATTACTGACTCCTGAATCAGAGGGCATCACCACGCTCTCAGTTTACGTTTATCCAAGTTGCGCGCCGGCCGCTCTACCCACATCTATCAGCATGGCGAACGATACCTCAAACCATCCTCTGTTAAACGCGTCTGGCGCTTCGCTCCCGCCTATAGAGGCCGCTGCTGTTATGTCGTGAAGCTCTATTTGTTGATGTCGAGCCGGATTGAAAAGTTCGAGCGTGCTGAGCGACGAATATGGGAAGCAATACACGGAAATCAGGAGGGATTTGAAGGGTACATGGAAAACAACTTGACACTGGAGAAGCTACGGCGGCAACGCCAGGCGGCTGCCACCCCGGCCCTCAGACAGGTACCAAAAGCGGAAAACAAGCGTGGCAGAGACCGCTATCGTGCATTGAAGAGTATTCGGAGATTAGTGAGAGCTATCAAAGAGTCTGACGCTGTCTACTCCAGTGACCTACTGATGGACGCGGACAATCTTGGTTTTGGTTCTGGAAAGGCGGCTCAGATGTGATCATTTTGTGGAATGGATCCTGGAGGTCGTTTCGTGGGCGCAGTGGGAATAAAGGCAGCACCTTGACGCGTTCATTGCATGTGTCTGCTTAACGTTCGCTAGAGATTTGTTGAAAGGTTTCTCACAGAATCCCAGTTCCTAGCTGAGAGTAATTCCGATCAGATTGAAGGTTCTATACACGTTGTTGTTCGTGTTCAGCCATGTCGAGTGCTAGGTATCCGCTGTCTCGTGGCACATGCCACAACCTGCGGCCACCCGTGAGCTGCGACAGGCGTCGGCCAAGCCAACTGTCGACAAGTGGAGGTGTCTTTGTCCCGCTATTAGGATAATGATGTGAAGTATGGTGCCGTGCTTCCCTGCACGCCGCACACCTGAAGGAGTACTTCTGGGAGCAACGTTGTCTTTTTTCGCCATCATCTTGACTTTTTCGTTTGTAGGTATCTTGGACAGCGTGATTCAATTGTGTCTCCTACTCGCACGAGCGTTGATGTTGGTTGGACTCCAGATGAGTGATTTGCCGATGATGCGCAGAGTGAGGGCACGACAGTGTTTTCATCGTTTGTCTTGCGGCAGGCCGACCTTGTGTGGCCGATTGCCAGGCTTGTTTCACATCACCGCAATTTGGTAATAAACCTTGAAAGTCGAGTGTCTGATGGTAGAACAGGAGGAGTGAGGGAATGATGAGGGATGGAGACGGGGCAACTTGGTCGTTTGTTGTGGCGAATGTAATTGCAAAGCCCGGATAGACGGTGAGCCGGTTTTCGCTGTGAGATGTTGGTCACCAGGCGTTGCGATGCAGTGATTACGACAAAAGGCGATGGTTGGAGTGCTCTGAATGTTCAGGTCTCAACCAAGATCGAAAATTATGACTCTCAACAGCGGCCCCTGATCCTGTAATGTACCCACCGCTCCGCAGGCTCTACCGCATGGCCTCGCAGCAGGACTGTTAGCGCTACATCAAACAGGCCTTGGCCTCAAAGCATCTCTGGCAACAAACTACGAGAGGACCTAGTATACCAACAAGGATATCTCACCGCCTGGCATGTGTGCGTGTGAGTGTGTGTGACGCATCCTGGCCCGCTTCCCTCCCACGGCGGTGACGTGTTACCAAGCTCGAGTCGAAGCAAAGCCATATCCCTCTGAGTCAGTGGCCATGATCGCTCGGGCGTATCATCTCACGAGCCCAAGCATAACCCGCGGAGCCCGGGGCGATACCACCGTGCATCTAGCTCAAGTACTCTTTCCTATTTAGACAGAGCTGAGAGGCTTTGCCCGCAGCGGGCCAAACACAATATTTCCCTTGGAGCTTGCAGGTCCGGATTATGAAAAGTTTCAGGTCACGCCCGTCGTAAAATGGTAGCGGGCACCTCTCTGACGGGCACCTCCCAAGGTGGTGTTTGGCAGACACCTCTGCTGGGCGAACAAGTGCGCCGGAGCGGAAGAAGGCACTGGCACACTGTGCGTTTGCTGTAAACAGGAGTACCCATACCGCAATTTCCTCATGCAGCAAGGTAGGTACCTCCTTACGAAACTCCGCTCCCAACCTGCACTCCGATCCGCCATCCTCTCCTCCTGCCCGGGGTATTCTGGCTCCATGGCAAGGGCACATCTCCCTTGCTCAGAGATCCTAGCCGATACTGTCTTTCACACACACCCAGTCCGTCAGTGGAGGGGCTGGTTGTAGCGAGCACGGGCTCGGGTCTCCTACCAACGCCGGGTCCTGCACCACAACGAAGTACAGGAGCTGGCCCAACCTCCCTTGGCGAACACCCCTTCGACAAGGATTCAAACTCGGGCTAGACAGAGTAGAGCTGGAAATGACAGCATGACCTTTTCTGGGGCTTGCGCGCGCTCTGACGAGGGCCGGGCAGGCGTACTCCTGGAGGACTGGAAGATGATCCAGCCAAGCGTGGCGCAGACTCCACACACACGCCTTGCACTGAGTACCCTGAGGTGATGATGGTGTCCCTTGCCCACCGTCGCGAATCGCTGTGGGTGTCTGTTCTCCCCGCCAGCTTCGTTCGTACCCCCTGGTGCGCAGCGTCAACACCCGGTGCTTCAAGTTACCTACGCATCACAAAGACGGAGACACTGTATAATAGGGATGGGTGTGTATGCAACACGGCTGTGTGCTGATCCGCCTTGTAATGACGAAGAAGTTCTGCCTTGTGAGGCGACATTTCTACGACGCTACCCACTAGGTATAAGGCTGCTATACAAGTAAACAAAGTAGTTATAAGATAACCACGCTAAATCAGGGTATTTTGTCCACTTTTTCTGCCTCCTATGGTTATATAGGCGCACTATGATGACCTTGAACTGCTTCCCTACTTTTCTCTATCCGGCCGGCCGCGGTGTGGACCTTGCCAAAGTGATAATTGTTACGGCAATGGCCTCTTAGGTCACGAGAAGCTAGGTAGGCGAAATGGTTGTATTATGGCTGAAGCTTGCTAAGATCAAGTATAATGGTGGCCATGGCGAAAGATAAAGGATTCCTTTGTGACACCCCGCCGAAAGGGCCGCGGCATGTGAGCCGTTTCGCGGGCCTGAACAAAGCCGCGTAACAATAGTAAAGAAATCAGCCTTGAATAGCCCCTCAAAGATTATAAGCTCTAGGAAATCGCTAACCAGAAGCTATAATCTTGTAGATAAGAAATAAACGCTAAAATCCTCTGCTACAACAGCAACCTAACCGTTGTGCCATAGGTAAAAGATGGAGTTACAGCCGTTATGATAGTTATAACCGCTTTAAAGCCTGTTTTTACTACGGGGAACTAATCATAACACCTGCAACCAAATCTCTACAAGCTTTCCTTACCTTAATTATATATATAAGACGAGTTAACTCGTAATAGCTACCCGTATACATCATCTCTGGCCAAGAATACTAGGGATGAATAGCGTATTTACAATAATTTAATACATCAAGTGTTCCATATTAAGCGTCTTCGAGTAGAACGTCACACCTTTTTCTCTTATCTTAATAGCTCAATGCGCCATGATATTTCACAGCATCAAGATTAAATGTTTATAAACCTAGTGATAGAGGACCCATACTCAGGCTGGTACCAATTCAAACCCAAGTCAAAAGGGGAAAAAGCAAACAAGACATCCGAATAATAATTAGATAAGGATTCACTAATTAAGAGGCCATTTTGCTTACTTTCCTCCTTTCGACTTGGACTCGAATTGATAGTAACCGAGCTTATTGAGTTGGGAGGAAAAGGTGCTAAGCCATTTTGGGCCATTGGGCAATTTCCTGTACGTAGAAAAAGGTCAGAGGCCAGTTGCCTTCGGCCATCGGGACCATCATCACTGTCGTCATGGTCAATGAGAAAGGAGCAGCTTTTGGGCTCTTTCTCTGACCAAATCTCCGTTGCTATCAATTGATCAATTGCCCTTACTATTTTATATTGTGTTTGCCTCACCGAGAAGTGTGTGGGATCCTTCTTTAGAAGTCTTTGAGAAAAGCTACGCGACCTACAATCTGGCTGTGGTTGGTGTGTTCTGTTCCTCCAACAAATTATACTCGACTGCTTGCATTCGACTGGTCACTAGTCAAAATAACACAAGGCTAGCAGCAAGATCAGCGAATATAGCTTAATAATCTCACACCAATCTAGCTTCAAATAGGCTAAATAGATACCCAACAAATCGCTTGCATGTGATGCGATTTTTCGCACTAGCCATAGCGAGCAGCGAGCCCGTCCGCGATTGGATGAGTGGCGGAAGGGGAGTAACAGGGGATCCGCTCTAGCGCGATCTGTCTCCGCAAGGCCAGAGCAGATCCTCCAATTGTGTTTGCCCTTTATGGCAGGGATAACCAGTTCGCTTGGCTCGCACCGCAAATTGCTGGGTTGTCCGTGGCCAATCTGACTGCGACGCACCGTGTACATTGCCAGGCTGCTGCACACTGCTTCGATACCCGCCAGCCACGACAAGAAACGGGCTGGTACCGACCGCAGAACTTGCGATTCTCTTCGACGCATGCGTGCCCCACATAGCCAGCTCGTCCTCCAAGGCGCCGGTCAACACTGCAAGCGAAGCGAACTCCAATACCCCGCCAACAAACCACCCCCGGGGCCGATGAAGCCTTGCTTCGCCGCGCTGACCTTGGAATTTTCAAAAAGTTTTCGAACAGACTTGAAATTTACAAGAAGCTAACCTGCAGAGCAAGTATCGTGCGTCTTGCACCGAGGGACAATCCACAGTCCCATGAGCAATGTTGACGCCCCTGCAGTATAGTCAGGCAAGTATCTTATTTAAAGCGTCGTTTCCCTCGTCTCTGGTCTCCTCTCGTTGCTAATATAGATCGTGCGGTCGCGACGCCGCGGCCCGCTAGCAATGTCACTCGGCCGTGGTTCCAGAACTCTACCTGCAGTTCGACCTACAGCATCGTCGCTGCCAATGCTTCACCCAGAGCGTCTGGGGAGAAGCACGAAAGGCGGAGAAAGACCTCGCTGCCCAGGGGTCTCCAACGAAGCGACGGCACAGTGGTACCAGAGAGGCCCACGGGTATCGCCTACCGTTCCAGCCGGGCTTGCCCTGCATCCCAGTTCGTGCGGGTCAAACACGGCCATCTTGTCGCGTAGGTACCGCCTGCCGTTGGAGAAACGTGAGAAGAGGACAGGTGACAGCCACGGCATTGGTGCGCAGGGGGAGGTGGCGAGAACAAATCGGGTTGAGTCAATGCTGCCCCAATCGTGACACTTGTTGGCGCTACACCTCTCCATGCCGTGCGGCAGGGGTGGTTGCTGGAGACGGTTGCCTTGCGAGGGTTTCCCTTCACCAACCTATTGGCCCAAGTAATAGCAAAGGCAAACGCCACAGAAGCCTGCGTCGATACGAGCGGCCGGGCGTGCTCAAGGGGCCTGGTTGACGAGGCACCCAACGCGTCTGGGATGGGCCCTTCTACATGCTGACGCGGACACGGACATGCATGGACAACTGGATAATGATATCCGATATGACGAAAAGGAATGGGCTTCTCTCGCCCTGCTCTTCGCACGCGCCTCGCAACGGGAGCTGGCGAGAACCGTGCTTCCTCGTCCTACCGTTCGCCTTGGTTTCAGACCGCAGCCTGATGCCTGTTGCCTGTTTCCTGCTCAGATGGTGGAGGCCGTAGTATCGTCTTCATTTCAACCGTCGACCGTATGACACAGCTACAAATATGGCATCTACCGCCTCACCAGGACGGCCAAATACACCCTCTGCCAATATCGACAGCACTTTGTAAGCCCCAAGCCTCCTTAATGACCCTCTTGCGGCCAGCCCCTTCCACCAACGTAGCTGCGATCATGGCTACATCTTGCAACTGTACCAGTTTCGACTACAAGGGGCAGATTCTTGGGACGCTCCATCCCGTTTCTTTGCTTCCCTGGCCCCCATATCCCAGATCATCTCTTTGCTGATATTGAATTCTTTTTCTTCTTCCAGAAAACTGCTGCAGTATCTATAGCCATGATTCTCAATTCAGCATCCTCACCCGACGCGACGAGTCTGATCACCTCCAAGCCTTCGTGCTGAAGACAGAATGGAGAGCGTTCTATGATGCTGCCGGCCGCGGCCCATGACGCTCAAGGCGCGACCAAGGCTCTCCACGATAACTCGGCGAGTGCCGTTGACCGGTACATCGCCTGCCACGGCTACATCATCCCCCCAATACCGTTCTTCAGTCTCGGTCTGGCCTGGGTAGCAGTGACGCGAGACCGGAAGGCGTCTACGATACCTCGGACACCGGGCCGTCCGGATCCGCAACGGACGACTCAGACGACGGTACGGAACGCGGTATTGCCCGCCGAGGTCGTCAACGTGGTCGTGGGGCTGCCCGAGTAGTGGGAGCCCGCCGCCGTGAGCACACCGAGAAACTTGCCCGACAGCAGCCAGTCCTGCATCGCCCTGCAACTTCCGGATGGTATGGCCCTGCAACTTCCGGATGGTATGGCCCTGCAACTTCCGGATGGTATGGCCCTCAGCCACTATCAATGCCTACGCCTACGCAAATGCAAGCTCAGCCCGCCCGCCCTCCAGTCATGGCAGGAGTGTCGCCTCCTCCCGGCCCACCAGTTTCTCATCCCTCTACCGGGCAGAATGTCTATGCCACGCTCCTCACCATCCACTGGATTGGCAATGGCAAGAAGAGCATGGCTGTGAACACAGTGCCAACTAAGCAGTCACTGGTTCGGCTCGCCATCAATGAAACCCGGATACAGTCCCTGACCTTTGCCGACGAGGAGGCAGATTATCCTCTCAGAAGTCATGACAGACCCAATGCGCAAACCATAGTCCGCAGGGTGACGCTAGGCGATAAGAATTTTGAGGTATCGGCCTTCGGTAACGACCTGGGTGCATTCTTCTGCAACCCTACTGTCATTCCCGAGTTTGACGTTGAAGTCCCTGCGGTAAAGCCGCCTCCACAATCCTCTTCGCCTGCTTGTCCGACTTCGAGCCGCGATCTTGTTGATTAAATGGACGCCGTGGAGATTGCGATAAAGGTGTTATGGATGTGTACAAGCCGATCTCGTCTTGATTCTAGGGTGATGATAATAATTTGTGAAGCGGTTTGAAGGCGCCGTAGGGGTCGGTCGTGTAATGTGTTCCGTCGCCGCTGATAGTGGGCCCGTTTTGGCCTCACAGATGCCTGCAGGATATGTGCAGTTCCCTTGCATCCAGCGAATGAGTTTAGGTCTTTGAGGTCGAGGGTCCTCCGGAATTGTAGGTTCGTCATGCACTTGATAACCCCGCCCTGTCTAGCATGGTGTTTGACTTGTTCAGTTGTCCAGTAATGAGCAGCGGATGTTAGGGCGTCTTTTCCCAGACGAAAGTCCTTGTGGGCGAATGGAACCGGCTTGGATCGGACCCTATAACGGCGAGTGAGTACTAGAAACGCTGCTTCGAAGTAGTATATCAACTATAGACCATCAGTGGGAGTAGGTATAGAATAAGAATGAACATTGGGCTCCACGGTATAGCAGGTATGAGAGGTGTTTGAGGTTAGTTCTCGGCAAGTTTCTTGAGAATTGCAGCGCTTGCCAAGCAATCGGCTCCATTTATTATTCCCGCTTCTCCAGCGCAGGTCGTGTTGAGTTGGCGATCCGAGAGTTGTTAGAGGACTACCACTGTGTTCGGGATCATTATAAACGGTAACATGTCTTTTACTGCAGCTCAATTTTTCGGCCCTCCTTGACTCCGTCAACTGATCTGCTTTGCCACCTCTGCCACCAACTCTGGCCCGGCCCGACTCACTCCAAATCGGAAAGGCTGGAGTAGATCTCAGCGCTGTTTACCTCGGTGCCCAGACTAGTGGCCCGCCAGTTCGGCCTGCCATATATCCTAAACACACTCTCTCTGCCAATTTGCTCAATCACCCTCTACTGCAACCATGTTTTACGCCAGCAGATAACTGCCCATCGGAGTGCTGAAGAGTCATCCCGTTTCAAACCATTCAGATCATCCTCAACGGTCTTCATATTTTATCTAAGCTCTATTTTGAAACGGCGATAATGGACCGTCGTCCTTGCTCGGTATACGGGGATATTCTTGTCAGCTATGATGTCTCTAGAAGAGGGCATTAGCCACAATAGCAAAAGACACAGTTATCAACACATGACGGCGTCAAAACCCAATACCGTAACACACCATAACATGGGAATATTACTATACTCACCACCTCAGTTGTTCAACGCCGGGCACCCTTGTCAGTGACACAAGTAATGCGGTGGCCACAAAACAGGCCCTCCAACCAGGCGTTTCGGACGGTTCGCGAGCCCCATTTGGACGCCAGTGCCGCAAGATGAGGCTGTAACAATGGGCCCCTTGCCGCTTCTGCCCAGTTGAAACCCACAAACAGAGTGCCTAAGCTAGGTACCGGATTATACCTGCAGCCTTGGGCAAGGATCACAGGACAACGACGCCCAATATAGGCCCCCAAAGCCACAGGTGTGGTGTGTGGGGCCAGATTTTGCTAGGCACAACTTAAGGCATTTCCCTCTCTCTGTTGGAGGTCACAAGCGTGAGGCGACCAAGGCGGTGGCAAAGTACGGAAGAACAGCGACGACAGCATCGACGGGTTCGTCGTAGTCTCCCCCCCGGTCGGATACTTCCACCTGGCATGCCCATTCTACATTTACAACCCGGCCAGATACCAGCAATGCTTGCTGCAACACGACCTGCGGTCCAACGAAGACGTTATCCGTTATTTAAGGCGCCACCACACGAAACCCCCCTACTGTCCCCGTTGCTCTCAGACCTTTGACACATTGTCCACCCGGGACAGCCACATCTTAGGGGGGGACATGTGAGCTTCGTGATCCACAGTCTATTGAAGGCATCAACTTCTACCAAGGGTCAAGGTTAAAACGACGAGATAAAATCCATCTCGGGGAGGCAAAGCGTCGGCGACGCATCTATGCCACCGCATTTCCCAACTCGGACCCTCCTCATTCCCCATACTTAGACAGAGGATGTGGGAAGGCGGTTTCTATGGCCCGAGACTGCTGGAGGGCAAATAGCCGACATTTTGTTTGCCAGTTCCTGGAGCGCGGCGAGTTGCTCGGCGAGGAGGATGAGGGGGATAGGGCTGCGGAAGACGCATTGTGCGAGTTGGCACTGGAGGATATGGTCCGCGTGATAGTCCGGCGCTATGGTTATTGATGTGAGGGCTTTGATAGAGTAAAAAATATGAAGAGGTAATAGAACTCATGATTTTCAGGTCCCTGGTAATCCGCAGGATTATGATCACGAGCTACCTACGGATGGCAGAGTGCGACAGTTGGACCTCCATACCACGGACGAGGCGCAGCATGCTCCACCTTCACATACCCTTGCTGATCCAGCCAGCCCGCCAGTCAGCCTTGTCTCTTCTGGCTTCCCTACTTAAGTCAAGAAGCCTTCCCGTTCATGTGGCTCTCTCTGTCTTGCTTATTCTTAGGCACATAGAAATCATCTCTGTTTGGTAAATATTCCTGCGCCTCGACTCACGCTCATCACATAATATATCCTTCAACAAAGACTAGGCGGTCAATGTCGATCGGTCATCTCGGTGAGAGCTCGCTCCTTATGAGGCCGGTCCCTAGCCCCGTTGGCGTCCGTCCTCATGGCAATGGTGACGGCCGCGCCAGCCTCCGTCGAGGCTCGAACGCCGTGTATTGGTTCCTGGACTCAAAATATACACCGGGTCTTAATAGCCAGAACTCTGCCTTTAGATATCTCGCCTACTCATGGCACGTCACCAAGGTCACCCTTCTCAGCAGTATGTTTGCGCCCGTTTCTGAAACCCCACTTTCCTAGCAGCGATGCAGCTGACTTGATTCCAGGCTATGTCAACTTCCTTCTGGTTATGGTCCCCGTCGGCATTGTCGCCGGGGAACAGGGCTGGAATCCTATTGCCGTCTTCACTATTAACTTCTTCGCTATCATACCCCTCGCTGCTGTTATGTCGTTTTCAACCGAAGAGATCTCTCTAAAGCTGAGCGAAACAATGGGCGGCCTGCTGAATGCTACCTTTGGAAATGCCGTCGAGCTAATTGTGCGCCTCACCTGCGAAAGACCTACGTCCAAACCCCGGTGCTAACCATGGCCGCAGGTCAGCATTGTTGCGCTCAAGGAAAAGCATATCGACATTGTCCAGGCCTCTATGCTCGGGTCGATCCTCTCTAACCTATTACTGGTGATGGGCATGTGCTTCCTGTTTGGTGGTATCATCCATCGCGGTCCAACTGGCAACGGTACAGAGCAGGTCTTTTCTTCGGCTACAGCACAGACTACCTGCTCGCTCATGGCACTCTCGTCTGCCTCCCTCATCATCCCCGCTGTCGTAGGTTTCAACTTCTGCCACTCTGCAGGGAATAAGCTGACCGATCGTTGGGTGTAGCTGTCTGCCGTCCTTGACCAGAGCGGCTTCAGGGATAAGGACCAGAGCATCCTCACTCTGTCGCGTGGAACCGCCATCATCCTGCTTCTCCTCTACATCCTCTACCTCGCCTTCCAACTTCGCACTCACAACAACCTTTTCGATGCCGAGAACCAGAACTCTGACGAGCATGAGGAACCCGAGGAGCCCAGTCTAGGCACCGTCAGTGCTATCGCCGTCCTTGTTATCACCACCATTATGGTCGCCATCTGCGCCAACTACCTTGTGGGAAGTATCAACAGCCTTGTCGAGACGTCAGGTATAAGCAGGGCTTTTATTGGCCTGATTTTGATCCCCATTATCGGAAATGCCGCCGAGCATGTCACCGCCGTCGTCGTGGCAGTCCGGGACAAGATGGACCTGGCCATGAGTGTTGCCGTCGGGTCCAGCATTCAGATCTCTCTTCTCGTCACTCCTTTCCTCGTCATCGTCAGCTGGGCCCTTGGCTCAGATATGAGCTTTCACTTTGAGACTTGTAGGTCTAGAACAACCCGCAGCCGTACCAGATGTTTGGATGTTAACCTGCTACCCGTCAGTCCAAACTACTATCTATTTCGTCTCCATTCTTGCCGTTACGCGCACGGTGCAAGACGGCAAATCCAACTACCTTGAGGGCGCTATGCTTCTCGGCCTCTACGCCATTATCGCTCTAGCCTTCCTCGTCATCCCCAGTAGCCTCGTTAGCCGAGAGCTTCAGGCCTGGTAAGACGCATCTATCACCCGCCCGGCCTTCTCTCACGCGTTGAAATGGAGGGGGGGTGTCTGGCCCAAATGGTGAAGGCGAATACGCACGTCGGGCACAGGATTGTTATCGGCTGAAAGCCTTGATCAAGTCAGTGGTGGCTGACGTTCTTCGAGAAGCGTCGCGTCGTGTTGTTATCGGACAAGGGCATTACAGTATTTCATAAGTAATGTGTCCATAAAGTTTAGTGGTTATACTTCGGGCTCGCACTTGTTGGGTCTTTGTTGATCAAGTCTTCGTCATGCATCCGGTTTGCGGAGAGATTACCACCGATGTGGCCATGCTGGGCATATAGCTCTTAGCGACCAAGATTCTCCAAGATGCGAGGGCCCAGATTGAGTAGTTTGTCAAAAGGAATGAGGTAGCCGCCAAGGTACGAAATGCCACCCCCTGACCGACCCTGGACGGTGTTCTCAAAGATCTCCTTGGCCTCCTCGATGATCGGTCTCTTCACCTTCCTAGTAAAGGCTGACTAGTCGAAGGGGACTTTGCGTTCCGGTTTGAAGGCTTTGGCGTACCCCCTGTCTTTCGGTCCAGCCCTGTACTCACTCGATGTCTGTGGAATACCATCCGTCACTTCCCGCCTCGGCGTCAGCTTGGAGCCGGGCCAGATCGATGTGGACGGAGGGAACAGCGAATGTTTTCACTATGTCATTCCATGCACCCATTTCCTCCAGTTTATAAACAAGCCCCTCCCCCATGTCAGCGTGTGTCAGGGAGATCTTTAATGGTGCCCCAGGTAATGGTGTTGAACGGCCTGGCGACGTGAGGTGTGTTTCCTCAGCGGTAGGTGGTGATGTGCTCTCGACCTTGTCGCTCCAATGGGGTGTTGACCCATCGAACGTCGTCTTGCTCGAGTAGCTGGGCGGCTGCCGCTGCGGAGTCGGTCATAGGGTTTCTTGTCTACCTGAGCCTCGGACCTGCAAACCGCACGCTGGTTGTTTGGCGTCTGCCATGGGCATATCTGGACCATCGTCTTTCGGTTCGTGCTCTTGGTCGCCTGACGGTTGGCAGTCCGGAGTGGGATTGATGGCCGGTATGCCATCATCGGCGTGCCTAGGTGCGTGTCCTGGTCGGGGAGCAGGAGCCAGGGGGTCCTCTGCCTCTTGCATAGGTCTGTCCTTGTCCTTGTCGTCGGGGCTATTGCTGGAATGGATGGTCACAGGCCAAATTCTCGCCGCGTGCTGCATCGCCGATGGCCTTTCAGCCGGCGGCTGCGTTGGTCTGTGAGTCCGGGTCGGATGCGGTGTGATTCTCGGTGCCGGCTGGAACTGCCTGCTCATGGGATCCGGATCCGAAGGATGACAGGGAGGAATCGGCCACAGTCTACTTCTTCCTCCCAGCATGTCCGGTAAATGGCGTCGGACAATACAGCGCGCCGTCTTCAGAGCGCCTACTTGATGGATCACCGCCTGCCTCAGCAGTGTGGGCTGGGGTTCCGCCTTTCGTACTTTTTTTCGCCCCGGATCGCTCCGTTCTTGGCCTAAGGCATCATACGCGACTGGACTACCGTCTTTCCCGGTGCGAGGCAACACTTGTGACGCTTGTAGCGAAGGATGGATGCTTTTCGCAATGGTCTCGTTGACGAAGGAGGCAACACCGTTCCTGAGTTGGTTGACGATGGGGATGGCGTCAACCAATTGTAGCGGGCCTTTTCTTCGTGCTTTGCCACGGCCTGTTCGCGCGCGTGACGTCGACTCGCTTGTCTGCTCTTGGATGATTGCCTCAATAACATAAAGCGAATTCTGCATCTCATCGTATCGGGACTTGATCCACTCTTCCATCCGATGGGCTTCAGCAAATAGTGCGGCGCAATCCGGAGCGGGCGGTTATGCGCGGAGCGCGGCTCTCAGTGTTTTCACTATCTTAATAAACGCCGTTTCCTCTCTTAGATTACTCTGAATTTGCCTATGCTTCTCTGTGATAAATCCCCATATGCCTTTCAAGATTGCCTTTCCTTGTAAATGTCCTACTGCAGTGGTCACACGGCAATCTATACCTCAGACGGGAAGAGTTTATATATATATCCTTGAAGGCCCCACAATGTCTGGTATTGCTAGTCTTGATCGATATCTTCCATCTCGAGAGTCGCTGCCGGTTCGGATATATCTTGCTACTCTCGAGTATTGCGTGTTCTGACCTCATTTCCTTCAAAATTTTGCTTGTAGGCCCTGCGACATGGCCTACCGCTGGCGGGGGCAGGGGTAAGTGACCGCCTGTCTTCTTCACCGGCGAGCGTCGTGTAGGATCCAGCATCTTCGTCAGAGAATCCAGTTTCGGGAGGGTCAGGGAGCTCATCCAATACATGGATGCTCGAACCGTATCTGCCAGGCCATGATGCCCGAGGCCAAGGAAATTGGATTTCATCCGCATAAAAAGGTATCGGACTACCCATTGCCTCCTCTTCTTCACCGAGGGTTACGCCGAATCCAGCAGTGAACGACCTGGGGTCTGCAACGACAAGGACAGGTGTCGCCAACTGGATAGCCTTGCGAAGTTTAAACCGGTGTCGAGATTCGGTAGGCTGAGCCGATCGACCTGAACTGTCGGGCTTGGCCGCTCTGGGCCCTGGCTCTCCCTCTATAGATTGCGCGATTGCTGAGAGTGCTGTAACTGGGTGACCTGAGTGATGGTCTTGTACCATGGCCGAGGCCTCCTTGGAATAGTCGAGCTCGAATGCCAACCCGATAGCGTCGTCTCCAGATGTCAGCCGGTCATGGTGACGAGGAAGGCCGTCCGTCGAACATGACGAAGCCGTTGGACCTGCCTGCCGGGGAGAGTGATCCTGAGAAGGTTCTGGGTTGAGGATGTAGCTGAGGGGATTCGACTTGTAGCGAGTGTTCTCCATAACTTGCTGGGGTTGATTATGTGGACGAAACCCTGACTCTGCCTCTGACTGCATCTGGCTTTCCGGTCCGCCCCTAGGATCCTGACTCTGACCGCTGTCTTCTACCCCGGGTGTCGCTGTTGCTTCGGATGCGTCCTGCCCTCGGGTCCCCTGTCTTTTGTGTCTTTCCCCACGCCGCAGTTCACGTTTCCTCTTAAGGCTCGGTTGTTGATTAGTGGGTTCGGGAAGCAAGTCGTGATAGCCGTCGTCGCCGTTGTTGTTGGGTTGCTGGTCAATGGGCTCAATCGATGCATGGGTGGTCAGAAATTCTCTGCCAGTTGGTTGCGTGATCCTCCCTTGAGCAAGATGTTTCGTATTGGCTTGCATCCGCCCATTTTTGGCGACCTCAGCCTCCAAGCTCTTCCCATGGCGCTTTATGTAGTGCCTCCGTAGATTATCGGGCCTTGTAAATTTTTCCTCACAGCCCGGAGCGTCGCACGGAAAGGGATGGACACGGATGCCCTTCTGAGCAGCGTAATATTTGTGGGCAGTGGCGTAGTGGCGGTTCATGTCTCTCTGTTTTGCCTTTCTCACCTCGCAGCTCGGGTCTGCTTTGCAGCCGATGAGCTTCTCGTGAATCTTGACATGCTTGCTAAGAGGATCCGCGTTAGTCGAGGAATTACGTCAAATGTAGTTATCTCACTTGTGTTCTCGACTGTTTTTAAGCTTTCTTCCGCAATACTTGCATATCTTATCCTGTGCCACAGCTGATGTGGAGTTCGTTATTTCTTTCAAAGGAGCGATATCGGGAAACCTGCTTGGTAAGCTGCCGGCAGAGCGCCTCTCGGTTGGCCTCTTATTCTCCCTGCCTGCGTCGGAACTCGACTCGATCGAACTGGTTCTGGAAGGGGCAGCTCTACCGCATGGCGTTGTGGCAGGTAGGTCACATTTGCCACTGCTTACAGGCTGCGGGTCGAGGCGAGCTGACCTGCGAGCCCCCATGGCAGGTTGTTGAGGTTGATGATATGGTTGATCCCTTGATTCTGTCTCCGATGGCATCTGCTTTGCTGGTTCCGCTCCATGATCGTCTTCGTCGCCGCCTCCAGAGCTAGGGGTTATCGTGGTAGTTTCGTCCTGCCTGGTGGCCCTAACGTGTGCCATCAGGCTATGTTTCTCAAGGTCCTCAGATGTTTTGTAGGAGTTATCGCACTTGTCGCACGCAAACGCTTGTCCCCTATGACTGCTGAGGTCATGACCCCTGAGAGATTTAGGGTTTGCGAAGTCCATATCACACGCGTCACAATGAAGTATTTGTCCGTGATCGCCTCTCCTATGCTGCCAAAGTTTTGAGTAGGTCGGGAATCTCGTCGTACACAGAGTACATTTCCATCCATTGTGTGATACCTTATGTGACTGAAGTTCTGAGTAGGCCAAAAATTCCTTCCCACACTGACACACATGTGGAAGGCCTCTGTGGTCGTTTTTATGCCTCCAAAAGGCTCTGCGGTCCTTGGAAACCTCCCCACAAATGTCACAAATATAACTTCCGGTATTGGTGCGCGGAAGCTGGCGAGGACGACCACTCGGCTTTGGCTTTAGCTGGCGGCCGGTGGGCTTATGTGAGACATGGGCGAGAATCCCCTGTTGGGCCATGACGTGTCTAAGCATGAAGAGTCTCTTCAGGGCGTGGTTGTTGCTGGCGGTTCAAGCTCGCCTATGCTGGTTAGCCTTGTCCAGGCTTGCTGAGTATCCAAAATGGCAGGATCAATAGGAATATTGTCTTCTCGTGAAAGTCCGAGTTTGGTCGGGTGTCATGATGGCAACGGGACTTGGGTTGTTGAGAGCAGCGCTTGAGTCCCACCATCTGTCTCGGGGGACACTTGCGTTTTCATAGGACCACAGGGCCTTGACAGGGGCACCATGATCCGTGGATGCAATGATCTGCAGGCCCTTCAGCTGCGTCAATTTTCTTTTAGCGTGGAACACAGAGATGAGCCGTCATGCCCCCACTGCACTAGGCGATGTGGTGGTGAGGCTCCACCAAATTGGCGTGCGAGCTCGCATATAAATTACTGGATGGCGAGGATCGGCTCAGTACGCTAATGCAGCTAAGAAAGAATGTGAGACAGGGTAGGCAAGCGCACTAACGATTTCAGCACGCTCGTGGGAGCTCGGATATGGTCGGCTAGGCCGCCATAATAATGGTATTGGAAACTGGCTTCCGACAGCAATTCCAGTGGCTCGACACGGAAGTCATTTTAGAAGATCACCTCAAATGGACCGAAGCCCTTGCCGCCGTCAAGGTCGCGAGAGCGGCCAAGGAACTGGCAAAGAAACGGGCACACGTCAAAGACATGCTGCCAGCAACCAGACCACCATCATGGCTGATGGATTTACGCCTGGGCAGGCGCCAATAACGCTCCATCTGGTGTGAGACATCCAGTACAATCTTCTGTCACAGACTCAATGTCGGGCCCATATCCCGACTACACAGGAAGCCTTCTCCTTGGACGACAGCGAACTGTGAAAGAGCGGAACAGGGATCACAGGTGCAAGAGCCAAGTGTCAGAAAGTCACCACTGAGCCAGAAAGCGTAGCCCGCCACTCTAGTTAGTGGTGCTTCCCTTATTGCCTACTAAATCGCCAATCCAACACCGACAGGCAAGATTCATTGGAGCACGCACAGGGCAGCGGTCCTTGGGGGGCCAACCACACCTTGGCGATGGAGTGGATTGAGGGGTGAGAAACCTACTGGGAAACTAACAAAGCTGGGCAAGCTTTAGTATCTAGTATCGGCGCGAGAGAACTGGGGGCAATCGGCCACGGCGAGACTCAGAGGGCCTGCATTTGCTCACACTGTATGTCAGGGGGTTCAACCCCTGGTGGGAAGAGGCACCTACCACAGTATCTAAGCAACTTTCCCTGTACTCCAGCACGAGAGCGCTAGGGCCAGTGGCGCCGTGTGGCCCCTTTGGGCCCCTGGAAGGCGTAATGAATACAACAACAATGCAGTTATGGCTAACCTTCATTTCTCCCTTTTGCATTCGAACCAGGGACACACAAAGCCCAGCGAGAACAGCACCCAGGTGCCCGGGGTACACTAGTCCACAAATGTAGCCGACCTGAACCCACCCCCCCCTGAAATACGTCCACGAGGCGCAACTTATCCAGAGCCGAAACGTCCTTCCAAAATGCCCAAGCCTTTGGGAAGCTCGCACCCCCAGAGCCCCGACGCAGCACACTCATGCAGTCACCTCAGCTGCGGAGTGTGTAACGGCTTGGCTGGGTAGAGGGGAGGCAAAGTCGAAAGTACCTGATGATGCACCTTCCATTTCCCATGTCCCCATCACCGCCCAACATGTCATCGAGCAGGACCATCTTAAGAATGATCTCTACGGACCCGAGCTTTGAGTCCTTGTTACACTGAGGCGGCGATGTCATTCCGTCTAAGGGCCAAATTTTTACCGGACATTCGCACGCTGCAAGCATGACAAATCTTGCACAAAAGGACCACTTCCATGCGTTTACAACGCAATACCATTACCCTCTCCCGTCTGACCTATGAACTTCCGGCAATGCCAGACGATTTACGAGACGTTAACGATCTTGCTAGACAAACGACATGGGAAATGAAACCCCCCGGATGCGACACACCCCACAGAATCATGACTGAGGAAAACGATGCGGGACTCTTGCAGGGCGGCGACTGACACTTTACATAATGTCAGACCACTACCATTTCTCCTGCTCATACAGCAAGTCTAATAGAATCGCCCTCCTCTTCTTCGGCTGGGCCTATATTCTCTGTATGACCCTGCGAGAGAAGCAGCACATTTCGATGTGTTACTCAGCCAACATTTCTGCACTTCCTGATCCTCAGCATCACTCGGGTGAGCAAAAGCTCACGGTGGACGTCATACACGCTTCTGAAGAGGAGTTC
Organism: Fusarium phalaenopsidis; assembly: GCF_050370095.1. Classification (NCBI taxonomy): domain Eukaryota; kingdom Fungi; phylum Ascomycota; class Sordariomycetes; order Hypocreales; family Nectriaceae; genus Fusarium; species Fusarium phalaenopsidis. Next base: position 125,940 of record NW_028145388.1, read on the forward strand.
CGTTGGTGGACTTCTCTCGTCTCCCCAGGCTCGGGATGGTGATCTGCCAGCAGGAAACGGCCCGCACGAGCTATTGCGTACGCTGGCAATATTGAGGTCCAACTTGCAGCATAGGTCCTATCGTTGCCGAATCCAAGCCCCCCGTTAAGCAGCCAGGCAGTGAAATTTCTCTCTAAATTCGCTTCCATAAAAAACATTGATAACGAAATCCCCTTGGCTCTCGCTGTGGCTTTGATATCCCCCCACACAACCAGGCGGTCTCGATGGTCGAACTATTAAGAATATTCTTACCATACGAAATACTCGAGTAGCTTCTCTTTCGAGCATCGAACGGAAGCACAGCAACTTGTCTCGTTGCATGACACTCAGTTCCAACCCCACCTTCCTGTCGTTGCTGCTTTGGGCGGTTTTCTGGGAGCGAGGGCCGGAGTAAAACCTGGTTAGTCCTTGGTGTTATCTGATAATTGATATGGTTAAACCTTTGGTTAACCAAGGCGGGCCCGAGATGCCAAGTTATGTTCTTGTGCCCGGCCGACCGAACGTTGCTCCTCTATGGTATGGTATTGCCGCCTGTAGGCAGACGAGGACGATCTTTGCCATTGGACCCTGCCTCCAGAGTCTTGACACCCCGATATCGAAAGGCTGATACCGAAAGTTGCATCTTGGGCAGGTTCTCCGCAGTCGTTCATGGACCTACGTTGGTGAGGAGCTTATCTAGAATCAGAAGACCATGTTGCTCAAGCAGACGCATAGCGGTTGCGCCACGCGTGCTGGGATGTTGAACTAGAAAGTGCTCTTTTGAAAATGTATTTGCTTACATCCTTGGGCTGAAGGGCTGGTAGACCTAGAAATGGACGGAAACGACAAGACTGATTCGAGCTGTGGCTCCCGCCGGAGCTCTTCTCATTGTCGTACTAAGCTAGCCAAGGACTGGGTTATGAACACAGACGTCAAGTGTATGTAATTCCATTGAGCAAGGTAAAAGCTAGCATATTATGGGCCATGTTGTTCCACTTTCACGACAAAGGTCATTGGCAAAACCTAAGAAGCCCATCGACAGTTCTGTTGGGAAACGGGAGTTGGACATTGGATTTGTGAATGATCCTCGAGCTGGAACAGCTCAAGATGCCACTGGACACAGATACTCGTGCCAGGAGAGCTCAAGAGCAGCACGTCCGCCGACAAAGCTTCAGGGGCATGGCTTGACCTTGGGAAGTACGCGAGGAAAGTGTTCGCTGCCCAGGACACTTGCCGTTTCGTCTTGGGCTTTACTATCTGGGTATTTCTCAACAATAACCAGCCAGCCGTCAAGGTACAAGAAGTACAAGACGGTGGCTAGAAGTCTAAGACACAGGCTACGCGATGCGACGATTGGCACGTATCTTCCTCAACCCAGGCAGAGATCTTCCAGAGAACTATTCAATCCTATCCTTCGGGATTCCTTTATCCGGCAACTCACTTCGGCCAAGGCATAACCATCGATCGGCAAACATGGCAGCCTCCCTGTTGACCTGACAGCGCTGATTGCTGGGATTGTTGTAGCCAGAACGGCCGAGGGGGGCAGTGGGGGAAGCAAAGGTGAAGATGAGTGTAGTCATTGTCGGTGTTGACGCTGAAGCAGCTGTTTGCTGAGAAATAAATCACAGGTGGCTAAGAGGCTTTATAGGCGTGTTTCATAGGAGCGACGTCTAGGCGAATTGTTAGACACAAGATATTAAAAATAAAATACACCAAGGCAGATGATAAGAAGGACAGTGGCAGCCGCAAGTGGAGGATGGGCACCCGTTTGTCGCGAACGACGGACTGGGTGGTCGCAAATCTCAATTCAGGCATAACAGCCAAGAACTACGCTTTCAATATCTATTCAAGGGCCGTTTTTGCCCGCCATCTGAAAAGAGAATGCGCCGGCTGTATATGGCCAATCTACATCCTCTCACCACAGGATACACAGTCAGTTTCGTCCCACCGTGAAGCGTTCTAAAATGACCGGTGATTTCCTATATATATTTTATCTCCTCAGACCTACCCCCAACAATCGCTACCTCTCTTCAAAGTGGATCGAGCGTCAATCTAACTTCATCCTGTTTTCAAATTACAGGGTTGGCAGGTGGTGCCTCACACACTCGGCTAGCTACTGGGGGGAGTATGATGATCAGTAGCAAGCGAAGTCTTAACTGGGCCTCCTTTGGTCAAAGGTAGGAGCAATGAAGCCTCCGGCTTCAGGAGCACACACCCACTCGGTTTCTCTTGGTCACTAATGCTCGACGACAAGCCCGGCTTGCTAACCCACGAGACGAACAGGCTTTTATTGTATCCGTTGGCGCGGTTGGGGACGAGATTGAGGGAATGGCTGGCTTTGACTAAGAAGTTCACTCCTTCTGCTCTATCCATCTTTCGGCTAATGTTGCTGATTTAGCGATACGAGTTGGTAAAATCCTACCTTCTACTAAAGAGTGATATATTCTATTAATCACCACACCCAATAGAGGCTTTCGCGTGGCCCGTATTTCTTTTTCCTTTTCTTTCACGTTCAATTATCTTCATATTTGATTTTCATCCCCTTTCGTTGCTGACAGTGAAATTATTCTTCTTAGGCCTCTTCTACGGTGTCTCAGCCTCTATTACCACTATCAGGTAAAGAGAAGAGAGCTGATGTAACCAATAAGATATTCCCGTCTCTCCCTAAGCGGTCAAGTGTCGTTATTAGAAATGAACCGGTTAAGAGGTAATCCAACATTCATGATACCACCAAGCAAGTCAAGACAAGGAAACAATAGGAGGTTTTATCAAGACTCAGCATCCCGAACGACACGGCGACTGACCTCCCATTAGTCTCCTGTGATTTAACGGTCTTGTTATCGAAACGCAAAAGAGTAGGCACGCCAGGCCTCATTATCCCCTGAAGTTTCCCCAATAGAAAGATTAGATTTTATTGCTGTGGATGTCTCTTCTTACGTGACGGGTCCCGGTTAGTATTTGAAACGTCGTTCAAGGACTGTCTTTCTCCCCGACTCTTCCAAAATTAGTCATCCCCAGATTGGATCGTCTCCGTTCAATCATGACTACTTCGGCAGGAACCTCGGATGTGGATAAACAGCTAGATACATGGAGCTGATCGGTTTCCTATTTTAAGACACCCCATTTTACCAAACAACATCTTTTTACACCATCCCATCGCACATGGTCGGAGACAGCTTGGAGGTGAGCCTACCCTATACAGTGGGGTGCGAGTTCAGCGTCAGCAACTTGACATTACAATTTTGACGAAAAAGGACTAAGCACAGTGCGCAGATTCAAGGCCCTTGCTGGTGATAAGGTCGATTTTGCTGGAAGACCCACCGTATCCGGACGGCCCACTCAGTAGCCAATTTTAGAATGAATTCGAGAAAGCCCAAACCCCACACACTGACGCTGAACCCGCACCCCACTGTATCATGACACTGGAGGATACTTCATGTACCCTGGTACCTCTAACTTCTCAAGTCGCTTTTTCTTATGTGCTCCGTATCTTACTACGCTCGATCCAAAATGAGATAATGATGTCTGCCAATGTTTTGCCCTTCTTTTTGCTGTTTTGGAGTATAGAATATGGAATGATCACGCAGGCACCCTTTCCTTCGGGAGGGTGGATTAGGTACCTATTGAGCAACTTCTCACCTCAGGCTCAGGTAGTCGACCAAAACCGCCCAGCGGACTCATCAGAAATTTAAGGTCCCTCCAAGTCCACAGGCACGGTTTCCAAGAGCGAGAGTGAGACATTAAGCGATAACTTGTCAGGTAACTGTTAGTGAGCGCAGTGATGGGGCGGCGATGATGGTAATCCTATGCACTCTGGGCAAGCCTGTAATTATTCAGGTGGGATGTGAAGATCATCAAGATATTTGCAATGACCTACCAGAAGGTATGGATGCATGAGAAAAGTTTGTTTCCCTAGGCTACCCGTCAAATTCTAATCCCTCAAGATCAGCAACCATCAAATCTAACATTTACACGATCATCGAAAGCCAGTGCCAGGAGTTCGGACCCAAAGGTTGCCACTATCATTGATTATTAGGCCTTCCACGAATCTGGCCCACGGTACAATACACCCCATCGCTCGCTCTGAAAGAGAACACGACCGCCTCCATAAGCAACATTGTAAAACTTCTTTCCTAACATGAATGTTGCGAGGCTGGGAAATATCATGTATTATCATGCTACATGGGACCCTGACTTGATACCAAAAGCTGCTCTTCACAGGCTTCGGCGAGGGCTGCAAGGGTGGGCTGTTCATATCCTGCTCTGGCAGTAACGTCTTAGCCCCCGATCTAGTTGCTTTCGAGACCTACAACTTCTCTTGGTGAGTACAACATGTTAACAACGTCTTAGTCGTAACGGGGGACCGAACCGCAACCTGCCACCTTCCTGTGTCCAGGGCTGCTCAGAGTCATGGTCTTTTGCAATGCATAGGCATACTGAACAGACAGCAGTGCGCTGATATGTCCAGCGAAGTGGTTGCTAACACTAGTGAGTTTCGCTCGGCTCCTCAGTTTCACTGGTTTCGACGACGCTGTTTTGGTTCCCTGGATCTTCATGGGCCAGCACAGAACAAGATCAAACTTAGATAAGTCCTCATCCATTGTTTACGTAAAGCCTCATCCTAAATAAAAAAGCGATAGTGATCAGTGGTTCTTTTTTCAACTAATTGTGCCCTCAGCAGACATGATAGTCTCACCAATAATACCTCTGACCTTGGAAAGCTCAGCCCGCGAGTCAACGATATGGGTGCCCCAAGTACTGATCCCTGTTCTGCAAAAGAGATTGCCACAGCAAATCTATCAACCAGATAGAAACCGCTTCTACTTCATCCTCTACTAGCACACGGGGGTTTCACTAATGCATTTCCCGTCTCATTGACTGATTTGCGCACATAGATCCTCTCACTTGGTCGAATAAACATATCATCGCTAATTCTTGGTTAATAGTTCTCCAGAGGCTTTTCACAGGAAGCTTTTAGACAGCCTGTTTTCTATATAGGCTTCAGCGTTCATTTAGCACTCACGTCTTTTGGGGGGCATGGGCGATAAAGGAAAGGCGTTGACAGACTTACCCCTCTGGTAATATCTCTTCTCCCAGCTTGAGCCCAAATAGATTGGCAATCATCTTTACACTGACAAGGCTCAACTATATAGGCACTGGCTTCCAAGTCTATAATCACCCATCTTCCTGAAAAGCAGCTGAATCTAAAGAAGTCTATTGACCCTCACTTTTTATCACTCTTACTCTCAGAAACGCACTTCCAACACCTGTCAGAAACCAATAATTACGTTGCAGAGATATCTTTATATTTGTTCTTCACCAACGCGATCGGGGCCTTGACAGGTTAGCAACGCTATCACGGACAATACCTTTTTAAGGTCGACCATCACGATGTATATTAATGACCAGCAAAAACGTATCGGGAAGAGACAACGAGAGGGAGGGGGCGTAGAGCTGGGAGCCGGTTGTATGCTTCTCACACGGCGTCAGCCTACAAGTTATTCTTAGCCAATACCGAGAAGCCGTATGCGAAGATCGTGGCATAGAGTACTACCACCAGATTCGCTCTATCCGCTCTGCTTTTGTTCTAGAGGTCAATATGTCGAAGAAGTGACCGCATTTGAATCATGAATCCGACGCCAACAGCATCACAAAGGAGTCATGGTTTAATAAATGGTCCCAACACATAGGTGAGGATAAGGACCATTGACCTATGGACGCACAACGCCCCCAGATAACCCAACTACTCAGTTAGAAGATCGGCGACTCCATGGCAGATATATAATTAGCGCAGAAGATCGGAAACTTCATCTAGAGTGCCGACTACGCCTCGAAGCCCATCTGCTAATAGACTAGTCCACCCTCGCTGGCAGCAATGATGCTGTCATTTTCAACCTCTCGTCGCCACAAACCAGTAGCTAAGCCGATGCATGTGATGGCTAGGCAAATCCATACCACCTTCGACCTTTGCCGCTAATAGCCCCCTCATACAAATCATCACCACAATCACGACCTTGCCCGCCATGCTCTTCGCAGCTTCAGCAACGCGCATCATTTATCAATTCTATCATTCAAATATTCAGAGAGAAAGGAAGGCCCCAAGGAGCCAGTCTCACACGCCAATGCGGCAACACGTGGGTATCACAGAAACAGCTCTCCTAGCCTTCTCCCAAGCTATAAAAGCCTCCGCGGCCGCTGAGCCAACAATGCGTCGCTTTCTGATAGCCCGGCTTTCCTTTACATGAGCTTTCTGAATTCTGTTGTTGCCTCTCCTTCCCGCCGCTCGCTGTGCTTGGCGCCGCTCAGTCTTGAGTTACTGGTTGGATCGATGCCAAACTTTTCTCCACATGCTCTCTTTTCACAACGCGGCCGCAGAAAAAGCCTTCTTCCTTCACGTAGCTCGCAAGAGTCTGCCCGGGATGGGGCTTCTGCCCAAAACCAATCCATGTGCCTGTTGCGGCGGCTGTCGTCAGCAACCCGGGGCCTGGTATTTCGAGCGTTTTGTTCTCCTCCATCCAGAATGTGGTGTTTATCTCGCTATCGACGAGGAGGTTTAGAATCATGAGTTCCTGGCTAGATATGCTAGTGCTGTTGACCACCTCACAAATCTTGATAGCTGCCTGAATAGTGTTGAGTCCTGGTAGAATAGGGTAAGTGTCGAAGGCGTGCAGGCTCGATGGACATAACAACCATGAATTTGGTTGTTGGACCCAGGTTGATTTCCGAGCCGCAGAACCAACGTCCTGCAGGGTCGCTAGCCTCAAAGTCTCGACTCGAACCTGTTCATTATTGTTCACCTGAAACTTTCGAGCAAGGTATGCATGGTTTAGCAGTTGGCGGGATAGGCGGTCTGGAGGGCAGAATGCCCCGATAGTAATGAAGATCATTCCAAGAAGAGTCCGGTCTTCGAGGAAAGGATCGTGGTGCTCTCTGTTGGAGCTCACATCCTGTCCCTGGGTATGTATAAGCCCTTGATCGTGAGACTTCACATGTGTGCTGGAAAACGTACCATGATGGATTGGCTAAGGGTGTCGGCAGGTTGGCCGACGTTTGCGTAGTTGGACTTTGGTCCCTATTATCGATGGTGCAGGGGCCGGTGAGGTGGAAGAGAAGGAAATTCAAGGAAGACGAAGGATTGATGGAAGGTGGTTTGTCTGAGGGGTGGGTAGGATAATCCTGATGTCCTCCCACTCAGGGCGAAGTATTGGTGAGGGGGAAGAGGAAGAGGAAGAGGAAGAGGAAATGCCAGAGTGGGAGGACAGCGAGTTTATATACCTGCGACACACAAGGTCTCTGGTGGAATCGCCTGTTCGTTTTAGTCATCGATTCTAGAGCCCTCACCCCCTTGATGGCTAGGAGCTAGTCCTTACAGTCACCACCCTCACTGATACAGGCATGATCGAGTCGTAAAATGACAACCCCCACGAACTGCCCCAAGGCCCAGCTGATGCCTACAGGGGACTGTTGATCCAAAGACGGAGAACAAGCTCATAGCAGAAACTCTTCAGAGTTGTCGGGTCTCGTTGAATATCCTTTCCCCATCGAGGCTCTGATACCTCTGGGATGGGAGCGACCGTTGAAGCACGACGGGAATGGTCACAGTGCTAGCACCAACAATAGGTGCTCAATGAGATGACATCTACCGCTGTGTGACCCGGCTCAGGCGACGCGATTGGAGCGAGACGACTATAGGAATTGCAGTGAGGGTGCAAAGTCCTCCTGCTACGTTCCGCAATCCCCAAACCCTTTCTCGTCACCGTAAGGTGCGGGTGAGACTGCGAGCCATCCGGTCACAGAGCCGGTTTCTCCGAACCCAAGACGCCAACAGAGAAAACCAGGGGCTCTAGACCGTAGCAGATTGATTTGGGCACGTGATGCTTGTCACCTGGTTGTCATGGCACGCGCTTCGGGCTTATAAAGAAGCCGCATTGGATGGGGATGATGACTAGCCCTCGTGAACTGTACCTCCCAAATCGTATGGGGAGTGTGATGGTCATTTCTTCGACCCGCCTGCTCCTGCAGCCAGATATTGAAAGTCTGTCACGTTACCCTCATCATCTGCGGCAACAGATCAAGGCAAGGTGGTCGTAACGAACGGGAGGTGCGGCATGCTCGACGTGCGCCATGCCTGGGTGCTGCTTCCACACTTCCATGACCATCAACATGTCATCCACGTTTTTCTATCTATCAATTGGTCCACCGATGTGCTTCTTTGAGCAGACGCGGTAGGCTTGTGGTCACTGGCGCTGGGGTCGACGCAGACAACAGTGTAACACAGACTGGCGAATAGGCGAGACGTGTAGACTCAAGTTCGTCTACAAGACCAAGTCAGAACCCGGTACGTGCAAGCTCTGTAGCGACACCGAGAAGAAGCAGCGTCGGTCGGACAAGATGAACCGTGACGTCGAGCGTTGGCAGCGCGATGGCAATCGAAAGGCTACTGTTGAACGAACATGCGATGAGATGCTTGCTTTGATGAACGCAGTCAGTCGGATGAAAGTCAAGTACGAAGAGAAGTCAAGATTGCTGAGATGATGTAATGCCCACGAGGCGTTCCGAGCCGAGACCAATGATGCACCAAGATCAAAACGTGGTCAACACTTGGCGGCGCCAACGGTGACGATGGGTCTCCAGGACAACTCCGGGAAGCCCGTGGACTGTGGAAAGTCATGGCCAAGAGCATGGATGCAAAGTAAGGCAGAGTGAAATCGAATGGCTCTCATCGGGGCACTTTTCATCATCATGATATCAGTCTCCTATCCCTTAGACGGTACAACACCCTCCTTTTCCTTCTCTGTTGTGTATCGTCTGTTCAAGAAGACGGACAGACCCAATGCTCCTACACATCCTTCCGTCAGCCTGGACTTGTCTTGACTATAACTTCTTCCAATTTCTCCTAATCAGCTAGATTCGAATACACATTTCATGCCAGGGCCTATCAAATATATAAATCTCTCATTACCACGCTGTCATCAATCCCAGGGTTCACATCGCAACGTCTGCTGAGTCCTTCCCACTCCAACGCTGTCTCTTGGCGACATGGGCAGGCTCGTCTGCCGGTTCTTCCCCGAGGCTGCTCTCAGCCACCCTCCGTTTTCCTGTTCCGTTCCTTGACTCCTCCGGAGCCCTCCTCCAAGTTTCCATGTCGTCAGCGTCGAAGACGCCAACGACATCTTGCCCAAAGGCCTTGCCGAGCCTCTCTCGAAGACCCACGAAAGGCCATAATGGAACGCTTGTGTATTCGATCTTGAAACCGGACATGGTCGCGCCGCTGTCATCCGGTAAGGCCTTGAATGGATCGTTAAATCTGCGCAAGAACTCTTTCGTTATGTGTGCTGTGTATACAATGAACGCCGACGTGGCTGTGTCGTGTGTGAGGATTTGTAGCTTGACATCCTGGAGGCTGGAAGATGGAAGGCGCTCCCTTCGGTCAATTCGACGCTTTTGCGTATTCCTGGACGATAAGTGAGGGTAGAAATGGCTTTGGGCCATGGCGAGGAAGACACCCGCAAGGTACGGATCGCGCCTGGAGCTTGATGGCACGAGCTTGCGAGCGTTTACTTGACGAAGACGGGCTACCGGATCGTTTACAGTTCCTCGAGGCCCAGATCTGACGCGCAAACAGCGGTTTCGAGAAGAGGCAAGTTGAACCATGTCGATATAGCAGATCATCCGAGGTCTGTTTCGGCTCGAGATGGGGCAAGATTGGGAAGAGATGGCGTCCGAGGTCAAGTTCCACATAAGCTCGGGGGTCACCACATCTAGAAAGGTGGAGGTGCCGACATGAAGACTAAGCCCAACTGAACGAGACGGCTGGCTGAATGTGTTGGGCCAAATTGTTCCAAAGACAGACCCGATAGCGTCAGTGACCAAGGCTCGCTCTGAATCGGGAGGAGCTTCCTGTATGCGCGTGAGCTCATCCATAATTGACGTAGCGGTCGGTGGACGGTTCAGATGTCCGCTTGAAGATGCGGCGCTCGAAGAGGAAGCTGGGCGAGGTGTGTCGCATGGGGAAAGTTCCTACCATCGGACGCCGAGGAGCTTCACGTGAAAGTCGGTCCATTTATTGGGAGGCACGAACAGCGAGGTTCCTGGATGTTCATGGAGGATATCATACAATGAGCCCCTATCCGGTCTATGGATTCGAGGCCGTCGCTTGTCCCGCCAAAGAGGAACCGGTGCCTACGGCGAACATGGCATGCGCTGTCCAAGGTTTCGATTGAAGTCGGACATGTTGTCGACGAGGCTACTATGTCTTCAATGACGCAATGGTTAAAGAGACTGCCGTCGTTACTGCCGCAATGCAGATTGCAGATGTGTCTGCGCATGAAGAATGAAGGACGAGCTCCCTCGTTGCGTTTCCGCTTCGAGGTGACGTATTGCTTCGGTTTATCTTGACACTAACATGATGCGTCTGCCCTATATATATGCACTCAACAAAGACGCGTCGCCAGACCGTCGTTGTGGGCGAAATAGACGCGAAACCGACGCGAGCTTATGAATGGGGCCGTTGGTTGCAGGGAAGGCTACGTGCCAAGAGGTCGGCCTAGACGCTACTGGGAGGACACAGAGGCTTCATAGAGACAAGCCATAGGGGCGCATCTGTGCTCGTGGGAAAAGAAGAAAAACCTATGAGAGGGAACCTTGCAGCACTCCCGAGGGATCTAGCAGGTACAGCAATCGGCGCAGGGACAGGGTTCGTCATGCAACGAACCATGCCATCTACCATGTCAAAAGGGCGGACAAATGACAAATTTACGAGGGCATGGGAGGAGCAGGGTACCCGACCGGTAACAGGAACAGGAAAGCCTAGATACTGAATACGGTCGTGCCCAACCCCACGTCGCGGCGTGGTCGATCCCAGAATCCCGCGTCATAGAGTAGACCAATCAGAAGCAAGCCCGAGCACCAGGGTCACTTCCGTCAAAAGGCTGCGCAAGGCCAGGGGGCGGGGGCCTCGGAGGAACTCAATAGAAATAATGCATCCAATGGGGGCGCGGAATATATATATTCGCATGGAGATGTTGTTTAATAATTCAACTGCGCCGAAAAAATAGGGCGTGCCACAGAGTTGGTGGCACGATCGCTACTTGCTCCACATATTTAACAGATATGGCTTAATCCTATTAAAGAAAAGGAGTTTAAGGATCTAAATAAGGCTAAAGTTTTATAGCAAATAGCTATAATAGGCGCGTACGTATTAATAAATATAGTTGCGAATAAGGGAATAATCAAGAATCTAGCCCGTGGTTTAATATAAATTATAGATAGGTAAATAATATAAAATATAATCTTACTTATATATTTATAAGTATGAGCTACTTTAGTTCTTAAAATAACTTTATTATACTTACTTCTTATAAGTATATTATAAGATATTACTAAAGTTTTATATATAATATAATATTTTAAAATATTTTAAATAATATTATATTAAACTTATTATAAGTATTTTTAATATTCTTATAAGATATAACGTACATGATAAGCGAGCGCCGCAGACAAGCGAGCGCCGCACTTTTCCCTCCTACACCTAACTTTTCATTTGATCAATTGATTATCAACCACTAAATATGTCAGACCCAAATACTGAGGCTAGAACGCTTCTTGCCCTTCAAGCCCTTCAAAATAACCCAAAACTAAGCATCCGAAGCGCTGCAGGGATGTATAAGATTGATGAGCGGCGGCTACGTCGCCGCCAGCAGGGCATTCAATCCCGACGCGATACTATCCCAAATTCACGCCGACTATCTGATCTAGAGGAACAGATCATAGTTCAATTCATTCTCGACCTAGATGCGCGAGGTTTTCCCCCGCGACTGCGTGCTGTTGAAGCAATGGCTAATCGACTGCTTGCCGACCGCGACGCGCCACCCGTCGGCAAGCGCTGGGCTTCTAACTTCGTCAGGCGACAAGAAAAGCTGAACACGCGTTTTTTTCGTAAATATGACTACCAGAGGGCTAAGTGCGAAGATCCAGAGGAAATCCGGAAGTGGTTTCGGCTCGTGGCGAATACAATCGCGAAGTACGGCATCTGATCAGATGATATCTGGAACTTTGACGAGACTGGCTTCCTTATGGGTATGATTGCAAGCGGAATGGTTGTTACTGGCGCAGAAAGGCGTGGTCGACCAAAATCAATACAGCCTGGAAGCCGGGAATGGATTACAGTGATTCAGGCGATCAATGCGGAGGGCCAAGCGATTCAGCCGTTCATCATAGGTGCGGGCCAATATCACCTCGCCAACTGGTACAGAGAAAGCAACCTCCCGGGCGATTGGACTATTGCAACCTCCCAAAATGGCTGGACCGATAATGAGACCGGTCTCGAGTGGCTAAAGCACTTTGACCGGTGTACAATCAAGCGATCAAATAGTCGCTATCGTCTTTTGGTCCTTGATGGCCACGAAAGTCACTACTCTGTCGACTTCGAGAGATATTGCGAGGAGAATAAGATTATTACGCTTTGTATGCCGCCTTATTCGTCTCATCTACTTCAGCCTCTTGACGTCGGGTACTTTAGCTTGCTTAAAAAGGCTTATGGTCGAGAAATAGAGCATCTGATCAGATGCTCTATTACCCACGTTTCTAAGACCGAGTTCTTCCCGGCCTTCTATGCCGCTTATCAAGCTACTATGACGGAACAAAATATCAGGTCTGCTTTTAGAGGGGCTGGACTTGTCCCTCTTGACCCGGAAAGTGTGGTCTTAAAGCTTGATGTGCAGCTACGGACTCCAACGCCGGTTGAGGAGGAGGCCGGGCCCTTAACCCCTTGGGCTTCAAAGACCCCAAGGATAGTGCTTGAGGCCGAATCTCAGTCTAAATACCTTAAAAGATGAATCAGAAGACATCAAAGTAGCTCCCTAGAGTCAATTCTTGAGGCATTAAAGTGTCTTTCTAAGGGAACAAAGGCAGTTATGTATGAGATGGCATTATTAAGGGCTGAGGTATAGGATCTTCGATAGGCGAATGAGATACTAAGCCGGCGCCGGAGGGCAAAAAGAACCCGGCTATAGAAGAGAGGGGTAATGACGGTAGAGGAAGGAAGGCAAGCAATTGATCAGATGGATATTAATGCGCAGGTAGTAGCTGAATCGTCGAGAAGTGGTGGTTAAGGAAGGTCGGCGCGACTGGGAGTTCGGCACTGTAGAGTATGCGGCAAGCCCGGTCATAATGCTAGAATGTGTTAAGTAGTGATTGAGACCTCCGGGGAAGAGTATAGCGAGTAGTTTCAATTGATTAATTAATTTGTTGTGTTTTTATTGTGATCTTACTAAAGAGGGTTGAGAAAAGTGCGGCGCTCGCTTGTCTGCGGCGCTCGCTTATCATGTACGTTATATAATTAAGGCATTATATAAATTATAATAGTTAAAAATAAGATAATAATTAATAATTATTTATTTTTTACTTATTAATACTTTATTAAATAAGCTTCATAGAGATAAATATATATATCTTAGATTAATATTTATAATATCTTTTACTAAATTAAATTTAATATTAAAGATTATTAATAGATTATTTTTTATATTTTATTTTATAATTATTCTTCAATACTAAGAATATATTAAAATTAAAATAAATAGATTAATTAAGGTAATCTTTAATATCCTTAGTTAATTAAAAAAACTCTTAATAATAACTTATTTTATATTACTTATAAATGCTTTAAAATATGAAATAATATTAAGTTATAAAATAATTAGAGTAATTAATTATAACTACTTAAAATATTAAAAGTAATATTTATAAAGCCTCTTAAAGAGATTTTTAATCTTAATAAATTATTATGCTCTTATTAGTCTTTTAAAAGTAATACTAAAAGAATTAAAAACTTTAATTAATAAAATAAGTTTATATACTTTTAATATTTAATTTTAATATTTAATATTAGCCTAAAAATAAATCTTGTATTAATAACTTATTAAGGTAATTAAGTTATATAAAAAGGGAGGTAGTATATAAAAATATATTTCTAATATTAATAGAAATACTAGCTATAATATATAAATTATTATTAAACTTTTAAAATATTATTTATAGTTTTAAAGCTAAGACCTAAGTTATATTTATATATATAAGCTATTCGACGTATATTAAGGGGCCTTATTACTTCTAATAAGTATATATTAAAAAGTAATACTTATTATATTATAGTCACAGTTATTACTATGCGCTAAAGAGCTAAGTAAAAAGAAATTAATATATAATATACTACTAAGGATATAAAGGCTTTATAAATTCTCTAGGGAGTTTTATATTATTAATATAAATATTTTAAAGTAATATCTATTATAGCTTATTATAAAATATCTTATTAAGGGTAAAATAATACTTTTCTTATTGCTATCTAAGAAGGGTTAAGTATTAACTAAAGAAATATAAAGCTAATATTAAGAATATAGAGAAAGCTAAAAGATAAGATATATAAAGTTATGAGTAAATATTAGGGTTATAATATTAATAAACTTAAAGTATTATAGCTTAAAAATTAATTATTATTTTTAAGTAAAGAGCCTTAAGGGTAAAGATATTTTATTAATATTATAATAATCTAAGGTAAAGTATCTATATAAATACCTAAAATATATTAGGTTTAGTAAAAAGAAAGTTTTATTAATTACTACGTTAAAATACTTTATTTAAAATTTTAATTAATATTATATAAAGCTATTTGAAGTATTATATAATAAATATATATTTTAAAAGTATAAGATATATATGATATTTATATTTTTTATTAATAATTACTTAAAAGAAAAGTACTTTATTTATAATATAAATGTTTAAGTATATTTTATTATGAAAGGTGTTTTCTATTAATAAAGACTAAGCAAACATTACAATAAAAACATTTGATTAAAAATGAAATAAATATTTTTAAGATCTTAAAAATAATAATATATATTTATATAAAATATAACTTAGTATCCAGGGTTGTGATTTAGTCACTTTAGTCTTAGTCAAGGGCTGACTTTAGTCCTTTAGTCTTAGTCAAGGGCTGACTTTAGTCACCTTAGTCTTAGTCAAGGGCTGACTTTAGTCACCTTAGTCTTAGTCAAGGGCTGACTTTAGTCAGCCTATTTTAGTCTTAGTCAGACTAAGACTAAGACTAAGACTTTTTAGTCAGACTAAAAAGTCAAGCTTTTAGTCACTTATATAATAAGAAAAATTACTAAAAATAGCTATAAAAGGCTGTAAAGGGAATATTATGTAATATAAAAATTCTTATAAGTAATATTATATAAGCCTTTAGTTATAATATATTTTATCTTAATTTTAACTAACTTATTTAAGCTATAATTAATTAAATTAGCTTATTATTCTTAAAGAGCTCTAAATAAGCTTCTTAAAAATACCTATTTTTAAAAGTTTTATAATAATCGCAATAAATTAGATAAAAATATAAGGTTTAATTTATTATAATATAAATAAAATAGAGATATTATATAAGCTATTTATATTATTAATAACTAAGGTTTTTTATTTATTATATTAATAAGTGACTAAAATTCTGACTTTTTAGTCACTTTTAGTCTGACTAAAAAGTCTTAGTCAAAATCAGCCCTTGACTTTAGTCTGAATATTTTCTTTAGTCAAAAAAAAAGGCTGACTTTAGTCAGACCAAGACTAAAAAATCACTGACTTTTTAGTCATGACTAATCTTAGTCAATTAGTCAGTGAATTAATCACTGACTAAATCACAACCCTGCCTATAATTATCTCCACATATAAAAAATAATAATTAAAAGAGCCTTATTTGTCTTAAAAATAAAAAGGTATTACTTAATATATTAATAAATAGCTTTTATATAACAATAATAATAATAATAATAATAATAATAATAATAATAATAATAATAATTATAAGACTATTAATAGGTAGTTTTATTATCAAAAAATAAAATACTTTGATTATATGCCTTGTATATCTATATAGCATAAGTATATAGCAATTCTTATATTTTAATTAATTATGAGGTATAGTATCTATAAGTTATTATAATTAATATTAAATATTAAGCTAGGTTCAAAATATATTTCTAAAATAAGCACTTAAGACTTATTATAGCTTTTATTATTTATTTTAAAGAGAGTAATTAAGCTTTTATGATATATATGATAATCATATCTTATTACTTTTTATTATATTAATTTTCTAAAAAAAAACTTTTTATAATGACCTTTATATCAAAAGGTTATTAATAAATAAGGTATTATTAGTAATTAATGATGGCTAGGTTATTATATGCCCTGTATAATATATAGTTTATAAAAGATTTATATATGAGTAATAAATAATACATATATATATATAGTAAGTATAATAAATAAGTAAGTATAATAAAAATCCTATGACTTATATCTTCTTTATTTAATTAATTAATTCCTAATTACTTAATATATTAGACTCTAATAATAAGACTAGAATCTTTCTTACTCTTTAAGGAATTTAAAATAATCTAAAATTAGGTCTTTAATAAGCTATAAGTATCTATAAGGTCTGTTATTAGGCCTTAGACTACTAATAAAAAGGTATTTAATCTTAATATAATTTTATCCCTTAATTATATTAATTAATAAATCTAAAAGAATAAATTCTTATTTCGTTTATTTTCAACCTGGATTTAAAAGGACTTCTCTCTCAATTATATAATATAAAAAATATACTTAATTAATTACTTGTTAATTATAATATATTATTAATTAATATATATTAAACTTTATTAAATAATCCTTAGACCTTAAGATATATTTCTCTTATAAATTCAATTATTAGAGAGCTAAATATAAAGCTTTAATTATTATTAATAAGTAATTCTAGCTTATAATAAATATAATTATAAAATATAATATTTAATTAAATAATATTTATAACTTTAACAAAATTAGCTTTCTTATAAATATAATTATTAATAAAATAATTATTATAAGATTAAAAAGGTATTTAAAGCTAAAATTAATATAACTTAAAAACTAAAATAAATTATAATTATTTAAGTAATTAATATAAAAGCTAAAAAATTTAATTATTTATTATTAATAATATAAGCTAATAGTATTTTATTAATTAATATTAAGATACTAACCTCTTAAGGAATTAAGTTATTATAATAACTTAAGATAATAAAATTAATTTTAAATAACTTAAATAATTTAATTAATATATAAATAAATAATTAATTAATTTTTATTATTATTTAATTTCTAAAAATTATAAAAATTATTAAGTAATTAACTTTAAGAAATATTATAAAAAAATTAAAGGTATTTAATTTTTTATATATTTTATTTCCTTTATTTATTTTAATTTCTTAATATTAAGTATTTTATATTTTAAAAAATAAAATAATTAATTAAATATTTAATAATTTATATTTTAAAAACTAAGTTTTTCTTAGCTTTTTATATAATATATAAGATTATTATAATAAAAAGAAATATTAAAAGGGCTTTTAAAAGAATTAATTTTATTTTTTAATTTAAGAGCTATAATCTTAAAGCTTAATATATAATTATAAACTTTAATACTTATTAAGAAACAAGTTAAATCTTTTACCCCTTAGGTCTTAAAGGCCTTAAAGATTATACTTAAGGCTAAATCTTAATTTAAATACCTTAAAAGAAAAATTAAAAGGTATTATTATTATATACCCTAGTTATATTATAAAGGCTATAAAGTCTATTATAAACGTAATTAAAGAAAATATATATACAATTATATTATTAAAGGGCTAAAAGTAAAAACTTTTATGGAATTATTATAGAATATTTTAATTTATTTTTTAAGGTATTTAAATTAAGTTTTAGCCTTAAATATAATCTTTTAGGTCTTTAAGACCTAAAATATAAAAGATTTAATCCCCTGCTTAGTAGATATTTAAGTCTATACCTATGTATTCACCTTTAAGATTATAACTTTTAAGTTAAAAAACATAAAATTAATTCTTTTAAAAGACCCCTTAATATTTTTTTATTACAATAGCCTTATATATAATATATAAAATTAAAAAAAAAGTTAATCTTAGAAATATAAATAATAAAATATTTTATTAAATATTTTATTTCTTAATTATAGGCTTTTTAAATAATTTAATATACTTAATATTAACAAATCATAATGAATAATAAAAATAAGATAATATATAAAATTAAATAGTTTTTTATAATAACTTTTGAAATTAATTAATAAATTTTATACTTATTAAAAATTAAAAAATAATAAAAATTAATTAATTATATATTAATTAAAATACTTTAATTACTTAAGAATAATTTTATTATTAATTTAATTAATTTAAGTTTTTATAATTATGCAATTACTTAAGAAGTTATTTTCTTAAAATTTGTTAATAAGATAATATTAATTTATATTAACCATACATAATTAAATTACTTAGTTTTTTACATTAATTACTTAAATAATTATAATTTATTTTTAATTTTTAAATTAGTTATATTAGTTTTAACTTTAAATACCTTTTTATAACTTATATTTTACAAATTAATTTTCTTTTAGTTTTTAATAGTATATATTAAATTATTATAATAAAAAAATATAAAAATAATTTTTAATAAGACTATATTTGTTTTTTTGTAACTTGAAAAATAGAGTCTTAAAACTTAATATATAATTATAAACTTTAATACTTATTAAAGAGGCGATTAAACTTTTTACCTCTTAGGTCTTAAGATATAAAAATAGCTCTTTAGAGTTAATTCTTAAAGCTTTATAATTTCTTACAAAAGAAATAAAAACCATTATATATAAGATTATTTTATTAATAGCTAAAATAAAAAACTTTTGAGAGATAAATAAATTATTAAGTTAATATTAAAGAGTAAAAAGAATTAAACTTTTAAAAAAAAAAGAGTTATAATAGTAAAAAAAAAAAAATTAATTAATTAAATATATATTAATATATAAATAATAACTAAATTATTAAGAAGTAATAATTAAAAGAGGTTAATATAACTAAGAATTTAATATTATAATATTTATAATAATATTAGTTATAATACAAGGATTTATTGGGTAACAATTAAGATATCTATGGAAGAAAACGATAAGTAATTTTAATTAGTTAAATAATTTAACGTATGTGCATAGTAAGTTGGCCATGCAAGCAAGTTGGCCACTTGTATTTTGACTTAAAATATAAAAATAAAAAAACCTTTTAAAATTTCAAATATAGCTTTACAAAAACCAAGTTTTAATATAATATTTATTATATATTTTATAATCTTATATTAGTCTCTAAAAAATATAAAGAAAATTTCTTATAAGGTAGTTTAGAAAAAGTACTATTCACACTGTATACTTTACTATTTCTTTATAAAGGACTTTTTTCAAAATATATAAAAATTATTTCTAAACTTTATAAAAAGCCAGACCTATAAAAATACTTTTTTTAAGTTTATAGCTATTTTATTAAAGAAGTTAGGTAGTCTAGGGTAGGTGATTTCTTGCGGTACAGTGCGGTGGCCAACTTGCTTATCATATACGTTATAATATTTCTATTATAATTTTTATATAAAGGTGTAAGACAAGATAATTTATTTATTTACCTAGGTTACTTACTTGTTATTTATATTAAATTTTCTTTTTCTAATTCATTATTTTTATATTTTATTTTACTTAAAATAAGGATTTAATTATTTTAATTACTATCTTCGTAATTTTAATAATAAAAGCTTTCTAATTAAAGCCTAAGGTCTTAATAGGATTAAGTTAATAAGATTTATTTATATAATTATTAATAGCTTTAATAACGCGTTAAAATAAACTATATAAATAATAAGTAGCATATATCTTAATTAGCCAAAGAGGTTAAAATTTAACGTTTTATCAAGTAGCTCTCCCTTTTACTATTAACCTTTTAATTACTCTTATAATTCTTAATTACTTAAAGAGATTAATATTACTTTTATTATATTTATAAGAAAAGGCTTAACTATTACTAGTAGTAATTATAACTAATTAATTAAGAATATATTAATAAGATTATAATAACCACTTTTTATAAAAACTTTAATTAGATATTTACCTTAATATTATATATTAATTATCGTCTTTTAGGCCTTATAAGTAAAAGAGTATATTAATAGCTATTTTAATTAAATAACGTACTTGATAAGCGAGTGTCTCAGACAAGCGAGTGTCTCAGTAGACTGTGCACCTAAAAGTTATAAACTTTAATTTTCTAAAAACTACTATAAAATAGCTATGAGGCTAAAAAGAGTATTTTTATAAATCTAACTAAAAGAGTCAAATTAATATAATTTTTCTAGATTTTTAAAAAACAGTGCGAATAAGAAATACTTAAATAATAGGCTAGTTAATTTATTTAAAAACATAGAAAAAATATAACTCTAATTCAGGTTTTTTTCTCTTTTAGATATAAAATTTATAACTTTTTAAAAGCCTTATAGAATTTTCTAGAATTTCTTAAAGTATTTTTAGATTTAGGTGATATTTACCCTATAGGGTAGAGTTGAGACACTCGCTTGTTTGAGACACTCGCTTATCAAGTACGTTAGTTCTTAATTTATATAAGATCTTAATATATTATTATTACTTAATTAGAGTATTAAGACACTATTTAAAAAGAAATATTGAAGACGTTTATGGGTAGGTTAATAAAATAAAGGGTAAATATCTCTTTTTATATATAATAATAGCTTATTATCTTATATTAAGAGGGAATAAAAATGCTTATTACTTACTTATAAGGCTGAAAAAGAGCTATTTCTAAATAATTAATTATTATTTTTATCAATAAAGGTATATTATTTGGAGGTTTAGTAAGAGATAATACAAATAACTAAAAGGTCCTTATATAATTAAATAATTAATAATATAACTTAATTACTTGATTACTTTATAATTACTTAAGTAATTAATCGCTTTTTAGTTAATAACTAATTTGATTAATTAGAAATTAGTCACTATTTAAAAAGTAGCTAACTACTTAGTTAATAACTGATTTTAAATTGATTTTGAATTTATTTTAATCACTAGAAATAACATAGGGGCCCTATCAGTTAAAGTATTATATATAAGGTTAATATATAGCTACTGTATATAAAATATATTTATTATATATCTTAATACCTTAATTAAGGCTTATGTAAATTAAATAAAATACTTATTTCTTTATAGCGAAAATAAAGGTCTAAAGTATATATTATCTTAAAAAGTTACTTATGTTATCAATAACTTATAAGACTAATAATATTATACAATAATATAATAATATCTAAAGATTATATATATTATATTATATATTAAACATTTTTTCTTTATTTTTTTAAGCCTTAAAAGGCTTTTATCATTTAAATAAGATTAATATTTTTTAAAACCTCTAATTTAATAACTTAGAGATCCCTTAAGTAAAAAGGGCTATTATTTAATAAATACTATAAGTAAAATAATAACAAAAATTATATTATATAAAAGACTAACTAAAGGATATTAATAAAGTTATAAGCATAAGGTAGCTATTTTTTTCTAGGCCTAAAACAGCTATTTAAAGTTAGAGCTATTATCTAAGTTATCTTTTATCTTAATCCGTTCTTCCTTAATTAAATTAGCCCTTTCCTTTCTTTTTAGCTCCTACTAAAGACCATTTTCCTTACCTTCTCCTTTATTTATTTTCTTAATAAGGCTATTTAAGTCCTGAATTTCTTAGCTTTTTAATAAAATAAGTTACTCAGCTACCCTAAATAAGATTTAATTTCTATTTTTAATAATAATATTATTAGATATAAGTAAAATCATCTTAATAATAGTAGAAAGAATAATATAATACCTAGCTAAAATACTTAAATAAGTAAGCTTATAGAACTCACCTTTTCTTATTAAATAATATCTTCTTATATAATAAATTAATAAGTAAATTAATAAGGACTAAATAATAATTATAACTTGCTATTTTTCTAACCTCATTTTTAATTAAATAAATTTTATATTCTTAAATCTTATTAATCTTATTAATATAAAGCCCTTTATCTAAATCCTCCTCTAATAGCCCTATAACAAAGGGACTTTAATAAATATAACTACGGTTTAAGTTATTATAGGACTTATTTAACTCTAAATAGCCCTTTTTAGCCCAAACCCTATTTTATATATTTTAATTAATATATATATAAAATAAATAAATAAAAATATATATTAAAAAAATATAAATTTACTTACGTTTTATACTTAAGCTTAAAAATATTTTTAATATCCCTGTGAATATTAATATAATAATATATTCTTCCCCTGGGCTTAAAATATTTTAATTTAAACCTTCGGTTACAAATAATACTAATTATATAAGCCCTATTAATTAAAATCACTAATAAATTATATTATAAATAAAACAAATTTATTTATAATTAAGAGAGATAACAAAGCTTAGTTTTTTAAGCAAATATTTTTCTAATTTTTCTAAGCGCCTAGAAATTATATTAATATAAATAATATTACTTATTACTTAATCAGTTGTTATATTATAACTAAGCTTATTATAAATATTATAATATTAAATACTTAATTATATTAACTTTCTTTAATTATTATTTTATAATAATTTATGTATTATTTATATATTAACATTTATTTGATTAACTATTTAAATCTTTTTTATTAAAATAATTACTTTTTTTTATAATTTATTTTTTTTTACGCTTTAATGCTGATTTAATATCTTATTTACCTCTTAAAAGTCTTTTATCTTAGCTATTAATAAAATAACTTTATATATAATAGCCTTTATGTTTTTATAAGAGACTATAAAGCTTCAAGGATTAACTTTTAGGAGTTATTTTAATGCCTTTTAATTTATCTTTTAAGGTATTTAAACTAGGATCTAGTCATAATTATAATCTTTAAAGCCTTAAGACCTAAGGGGTAAAGGGATTCATTACCTCTTTAATAAGTATCGGAGTTTATACCTACGTATTAAGCTTTAAGGTTATAATTTTTAGGTTAAAAAAATGAAATTAGCTTCTTTAAAAGCCCCCTTAATATTTCTTTTCATTATAATACGCATATATATTATATAAAAGGCTAAAAAAAACTTAGTTTTTAAATATAAGTTATAAAATATTTAATTAGATATTTTATTTCTTAATTATAGGCCTTTTTTAAAAATATAAAATATTTAATATTAAAAAGTTAAAATAAATAACAGAAATAAAATAATATATAAAACTAAATAATTTTATTTTTTTATGGTATCTTTTAAAATTAATTAATAATTCTTATCACCATTAAGAATTAAGAGATAATAAAAACTTATTAATTACTTAATTATATATTAATTAAAATACTTAAGTTATTTAAGATTAATCTTGTTATTAGTTTAATTATTTTAAGTTATTATAATAACTTAATTACTTAAACCTTTTTATTTTTCTTTTAAATAAATATAATTAAGTATTTAATAAATAATTTATTTTTCTTAATATTTTTTTTTATATTATATCTTTAATATATTATTAACTTAATTTTTCTCTTTTAAGTTATTATATAATTTCTTTCATTATTTAAGGGTTCCTTTAACTTTATAAAATTATTATATAATTTATATAATTATTTTTTATTATTTTTTTATTATTTCTTTTAATATTTATATTTTATTTTTATAAATAGAGATATTTTATATTTATTTTTTCTTAATCTCTTTAACTTTTTTAATGAAAATTTAAAATTTTAAATTATTTCTTATATTATTATTTATTATAATAAATATTTTATTATTAGAAAAAAATACTTAGCTAATCTTTTAATTAAAATATTTAATTATTTTTCTTTCATTTATATTTTTAACTCTGAATATTATTACTTATTTATTCTATTAATAAAATAAAAAGCTATTTAAGGTAGTATATTCTTATATTTATTTATTTATTACCTTATATTAAATAATATAACGTACTTGATAAGCATGCGGATCAGACAAGCATGCGGATCAGACAAGCATGCGGATCAGACAAGCATGCGGATCAAAAATCCCTCATCCTACAACATTTCCATTTGATCAATTAATTCTCAACCACCCAATATGCCACAGTCAAATAGAGAGGCTAATATCCTTCTTGCGCTCCAGGCCTATCAAAATGACCTAAAATTAAGTCTCCGACGCGCCGCAAAGGTCTATGAAATCTCTTATACTACTCTCTATCGCCGACAGCATGGCATATCTGCGCGTTGCGATTGGATCCCTAAATCACGCAAACTATCTGATCTAGAGGAACAGATCATTATCCAATTTATTCTCGACCTAGATTCACGAGGATTTCCCCCGCGACTGCGTGGTGTTGAAGAAATGGCCAACCGATTGCTCGCCGACCGCAACGCGCTACCCGTCGGCAAGCGCTGGGCTAGAAACTTCATCAAGCGACACCCAGAGCTCAAGACGCGTTTTTTTTCGTAAATATGACTATCAGAGGGCCAAATGCGAAGATCCAACTATTATTCGCAATTGGTTTAGGCTCGTTGAGAACACAATCGCGAAGTACGGCATCCGATTAGAAGATATCTATAACTTTGACGAGACTGGCTTTATGATAGGCCTGATTCAGAGCGGGATGGTCGTCACAGGCGCAGAAAGGCGTGGAAGACCGAAATTAGTGCAGCCTGGAGACCGGGAATGGGTTACAGTCATTCAGGCGATCAATGCGGAAGGCCGGGCTATCCAGCCGTTCATCGTGGTTACGGGCCAATATCACCTCGCCAATTGGTACCAAGAAAGCAACCTCCCGGGCGATTGGGCTATTGCGACGTCTCAAAATGGCTGGACCGATAACGAGATAGGTCTCGAGTGGCTAAAGCACTTCAATCAGCACACAACCAACCGATCAACTGGTCCCTATCGTCTTCTGATCCTCGATGGCCACGAAAGTCACCACTCGGCCGACTTTGAGATATATTGCGAGGAGAATAATATTATCACGCTCTGTATGCCGCCTCATTCATCTCATCTACTCCAGCCCCTTGACGTCGGTTGCTTTGGGCTACTTAAGAAGGCTTATGGTCGAGAAATAGAGCATCTGATCAGATGCTCTATAACCCACGTTTCAAAGACCGAATTCTTCCCGGCCTTCTACGCCGCATTTCAAGCCACTATGACGAAGAAAAATATCAAGGCAGCCTTCAAAGGGGCTGGGCTTGTTCCTTTTGACCCAGAAAGTGTGGTCTCGAAGCTTGATGTGCAGCTACGGACTCCAACGCCTGCCGAGGAGGAGGCTGGCCCCTCTAACCCTTGGGTCTCAAAGACCCCAAAGACTATCCTTGAGGCCCAATCTCAGTCTGAATACCTTGAAAGAAGAATCAGAAGGCATAAAAGTAGCTCTCCTGAATCAATTCTGGAAGCATTGAAGTCTCTTTCTAAGGGAACAAAGGCGGTTATGCATGAGATGGCATTGATGAGGGCTGAGATCCAAGACCTTCGACAGGCAAATAAGGCATTAAGCCGGCGGCGGAGGGCAAAAAGGACCCGCCTACAGAAAAGAGGGAAGATGACTCTAGATGAAGGAAGGCAAGCAATTAATCAGATGGATATTGGTGCGCAGGTAGTGGCTGAATCGTCGAGAAGTGGTGGTCAAGGAAGGTCGGCGCGACCGGGGGTTCGGCGCTGTGGTGTATGCGGCAAGCCCGGTCATAATGCAAGAACGTGTCAGGTAGTGATTGAGATATCTAGGGAAGAATATAGTAAGTAGTTTTAATTAATTAAATAGTTTGTTGTGTTTTTATTGCGATTTATATCTTAGAGGTTGAGATTTTTGATCCGCATGCTTGTCTGATCCGCATGCTTATCAAGTACGTTATCTAGTTTTTTTAAATTATATTATAATATAACTAAGGTAATTAAATTTATATTTATTATTTATATACAGGGTGGTGATTTAGTCACTTTTTTAGTCATTTAGTCATTTCTTTAGCCACAATTTAGAGCTTTATTAAAAATCAGTTTTAAGAGCTAAAAGTAAGGAAGGGTTTTTTATATATACCCTAGCTATTTTATTATATAAGAAAAATAAATTTACTTAGTCACCTATTTTATATAGCTTCTTATAAGCATTTAGTCATTTTAGTCACTTTTTAAACCTTAAAGTGACTAAAAAAGTGACTAAAATGACTTTAAAAAATCATAGGGACCTATATAAAATAGCTGACTAACCGAATCTATCTTTTGCTGGTTTTTATACTATTTTGCTATTAAATAATGGTCTTTTTTTATTTTTAGCTTAAAAGACTGATTTTTAATAGCCTGACTAAATTCAAAGGTGCCTTGACTAAATCACCACCCTGTTTATATATATATTATAGTTATATATATTATCTTATTTATAGATTTATTTTTAATAATATTATATTTATTTGCCTCTTATATTTTTTTTATTATTATAAATATACTTAATTCTTATAGTTTAAGGTAAACCTTGTTAAGGCCTCCTTTTTAGATATCATTTATATGTTCTTATAAGACTTTATTAATTAGTTTGTGATTTTTCCTTAGATATAATTAAATCTCTTTATATTATTTTTTATTTAAAATAACTTTTTTATATATTAAGAAGTTAAATCCTTTTTTTATTATATATTTAATTTTATTATATATAACTAAGACTTATTATTTATATTAAAGTAATTTCTTTTTAATTCTTTATTTTATTTTATTATAATGTTTTACATAATAGTAATAATTTATTATTTAAAGCTAATATTTTTTTTTATAACTTAAGGTAAAGTTATAGAGTTATAATATTGATTTCTTTAAATTATTAATATATTTTATATTAATATATTTTATAAGCTATATAAAGTTTATTATTTAATTATAATAGTTAAACTAAGAAATAATTATTTTATTATATATTTATAATATATGTATTATAATAATAATCCTAATATAATACTTAAGACATTTCTTTATTATTAAATTAACTTAGACCTATAATATATTTACCTTATTAAGAAATAATAAAATATAATTAATATAAAAGATATTTATAATTAAGCTTAACGTACATGATAAGCATGCGTCGCATGCAAGCATGCGTCGCACTTTTCCCTCCTACACCTAACTTTTCATTTGATCAATTGATTCTTCAACCATTAAATATGTCAGACCTAAATACTGAGGCTAAAACTCTTCTTGCTCTTCAAGCACTTCAGAATAACCCAAAACTAAGCATCCGACGCGCTGCAAACCTCTATAGGATCTCCGAGCATAGGCTACGTCGCCGGCAGAATGGCATTCAATCGCGACACGATTGGATCCCCCAATCGCGTCGACTATCTGATCTTGAGGAACAGATCATTATTCACTTCATTCTCGACCTGGACTCACGAGGATTTCCCCCTAGACTGCGTGGTGTGAAAGAAATGGCTGATCAATTACTTGCCGACCGCGACGCGCCACCAGTCGGCACGCGTTGGGCTCATAACTTCGTTAGACGACACCCAGAGCTTAAGACGCGTTTTTTTCGGAAATATGACTACCAGAGAGCCAAGTGCGAAGATCCAGCCATTTTCCGTAACTGGTTTATGCTTGTGGCGAACACAATCGCGAAGTACGGCATCCGATTAGATGATATCTACAACGTTGACGAGACTGGCTTTATGATGGGCATGATTCAGAGCGGAATGGTTGTCATAGGCACAGAAAGGCGTGGAAAGCCAAAATCGGTGCAGCCTGGAAACCGAGAATGGATTACGGCCATCCAGGCGATTAATGCGGATGGCCAAGCGATCCCGCCGTTCATCATCGGTGCGGGCCAATATCACCTCGCCAACTGGTACCGAGAAAGTAACCTCCCGGGCGATTGGGCTATTGCGACGACCCAAAATGGCTGGACCGATAACGAGACCGGTCTCGAGTGGCTCAAGCACTTTGATCGGTGCACAGCTAAGCGATCAAATAGTCGCTATCGTCTTCTAATCCTCGATGGCCACGAAAGTCACCACTCCATCGAATTCGAGAGATATTGCGAGGAGAACAAGATCATCAGGCTTTGTATGCCACCTCATTCGTCTCATCTGCTTCAGCCACTTGACGTCGGGTGCTTCAGCGTGCTTAAGAATGCTTATGGTCGAGAAATAGAGCTTCTGATCAGATGCTCTATAACCCACGTTTCGAAGACTGAGTTCTTTCCGGCCTTCCACGCCGCATTTTAGGCCACCATGACAGAAAAAAATATCAAGTCAGCCTTCAGAGGAGCCAGGCTTGTTCCTCTTGACCCGGAAAGTGTGGTCTCGAAGCTTGATGTGCAGCTACGGACTCCAACGCCGCCTGAGGAGGTGGCTGAACCGTCGACCCCTTGGGTCTCAAAGACCCCAAAGACCGTGCTTGAGGCTTAATCTCAGTCAGATTACCTCGAGAGGCGAGTAAAAAGGCATAAAAGTAGCTCCCCAGAGTCAATTCTAGAAGCTATACGGTCTTCTTCTAAGGGAACAAAGATAGTTATGCATAAGGTTGCCTTACTCGAGGCTAGGGTCAAAGAACTTGAACAGGCAAATGAGATACTAAGCCGGCGCCGGAGGGCAAAAAGGACCCGACTACAGAAAAGAGGGGTAATGACAATGGAGGAAGGAAGGCAAGCAATTGATCAAATGGATGTTGATGCGCAGGTAATGGCTGAATCGTCGAGGAGTGGTGGTCAAGGGAGGTCGGCGCGACCGGGAGTTCGGCATTGTGGTGTCTGCGGCAAGCCCGGTCATAATGCAAGAACATGTCAGGTAGTGATTGAGATATCTGGGGAAGAGTATAGCGAGTAATTTTAATTGATGAAATGGTTTGTGGTATTTTTATTGCGATTTCTATCTTAAAGGTATAAGAAAAGTGCGACGCATACTTGCATGCGACGCATGCTTATCATGTACGTTATTATAAAGAAATTATTAGAAACTTATAATAATTAGAGATATAACTTAACCTAGAATATAACCCTTATATTATATTACTATATGTTTAATATAAAGTCTTATAGCTTTTTTAACTTAGATTTTATAATTATCCTCTTAGAGTAATATATAATAATCTTATAAATAATATTAAATCTTAATAGCCTTAAGTTCTTTTTAGACTTATATTTTAATAAAATAGCTATTATATATAATAGGCTTATAATATTTATTAAGTTAAGTAATAATAATAATTTATTAACCCTTATAAGGGGTTTTATTTTTATTACTTAATTTTCATAAGGGGCTTTATATATTAAGGCTAATAAACTATAATTATTAGGCTTTTATATTTAATATATAGCGAAATAACTTATTAAATATACGATAATATAATTTAAACCTATAATAACAGAATATTTTATTACTTTACTTACTTAACTCTCCTTATAAATAACTAAGCTTTACTTAGACTATAAAGCCTTTAAAGTAATACTTAAATAGGTATTTAGGATAATAAATAAAAAGGGTTAAGCTAAAAGAGAAATTAAGGCACTTAAGTAAACCTAATTTACTTTAAAGTATAAGACTAAGTACTTTTAACTTACCTTAAAACTTAACTAAGATTAATAATACTTAATATTATTTTTTAACTAAATTAAAAAAAATATATATAAGTAAAATTATATTAAAAAAAATTAAATAATCTTATTAATTATATTAATAAGGCTATAAAAATTAATAATTAGTAATTTACTTATAAAAAGCTATAAAACCTTAGATTTAATAATAATAAAGTTAATATCTCTTTTTTATTAGCCTTATCTTTAAGGCCTTTAAAGTTAGCTTTTTAAATTTCTTATAATTTATTAAAACCTTTTTTATAAATATTTTTAATCATATTAATAATATATTAAAAAATAAAATCTTATTTTATTATATATTATTATTAATTATTTAAACTTATTAAACAGATAAGCTTTAAAGTTATATTTTATTTTTATTATCCTTTAAAATACTTAAGATATAAAATATTTAAAGGTATTTTTTAAGTTTTTTTAAATATCTTTATTAAGGTTATACTTATAATAAATTAAAAGTATTAATTTTTATTAATTAATATAACTTTCTTTAATTAATTTATTATTTTCTTATTACTTCTAATAATGTTTGAATTAATAACTAAGAAATATTACTTAAAGCTTAAAAAAGATAAAAACTTTTTAATTATTTTATAATAATAAATAAATAAATAACTATCTTACTTAGTATATTTTTATTATAAAAAATATTTTTATAAATAAGATATTGAGATACTATATTAAGATTTAAATTCTTTAAATAAATAAAAAAAATTAAATTACTACGAGGTTAAAGCTTTAATTAATACTTAATTCTTTAAGGTAATTAATATTATTAATTAATTAATTATTCTTAAATTGAATATTAATTTCTCTTTTAAAATTATTAGGTATTTTCTAAGTTAAAATAGTTTTTTATTTAATAAAATATTTTTTTAATCTAATAAAATATATTATTTTATTATTATTTATATTAAAGATATTTTTATAATATAATTCTTTAATATCTTAATTTTTATATTAGGTTTATTATTTATTTTTACTTAAATAATATATTATATTAATTTAAATATTAAAATGTAAAAAATTAAATAAAGCTTAACTTTAAGTAATAAATCTAATTCATAATTATATTTTAAGATTTTTTATTTAATTTTATATAATTTAATATATTTATAATTAAGTTTTTTTATTTTATTATTTGTTTTTATAAAATAAATTATATCTCTCTGTATAAAAATTAATCTTTTAATTTTTTTATTCATATATATTATTATTTTATTTTTAATAAATTTAGGTTTTATTTATGTTTCCTTATATAGGTTTTATAGTTAATAATTAATTAAAATTACTGTTAAGTTAATTATAATATCTTAAGATTATTAATAAATATTAATATAAATCTAATATTTATAAGAATTAATATAATTTTTATATTTTTATTAATTATTATATTATAAATTAATAAAGTAATTAATAGTTTTTTAAATTAATTAATTAATTTATAATTAATATAATAATAATATTATTCTTTTAGTATTTAACTTAAATATTTATTTATTTATTTATAATATATTATAAAAAGCTTATAATTAATTCTTAAATATCCTATAAGGCTTTATTAAAATTTAAATATAAATAATAATTCTTAATTTATAATAATTTCTAATAATAACTTATACATTTTAATAATAAAAAAATAAAATAAATAAATAAATTCTTTAGTTATTATTAAATCTCTATAAGGCATAAAAACTTTTTTAGAAGTCTATTTATAATAATAAAAGTATTATTATAAAAGTCTTTAATAATTAGTTATTTTAATAACATTATCTATAATAATTAATTCTTATAATTATTATATAACTAAGAATAATTATAATTTTTTATGAGGTTTATAATATAATATTCTTATTATATCAATTAATAACTTAGGGTTAAAAAAAATAAAAATAAATACTAACCTTATTAGGTAATTTAGCCTTATTTTAAAGTCCTTAAGGTTTTCAAGGTTCTTAACGGATTATTATATATATATATAAATTATTTATGAATTATGAACTAAAATTAGGCTTAAAGCTTTATAGAGGCTTTTTAAAAAAGCTTAAATACTATAAACAATTAATTAGTAATTATAATACTAAAAAGAAATAAGAGCTATTAATTTATTATTATAACCACGGGATATAAATTCTAATTTATCTAATTTACCTCCTTTTATAAGTAAATTATTTATATTAAAAGATATATTAAAAAAATTAGTATTTAAATACTGCTTAAGAATATCTTATGTAATAATATTTAAAATATAACTAATACATTAAATATTATTATTAAATACCTTTTTATAGCTTTTATTAAAAATAGCTTTAAAGGTGATTAATAAATTATTATTATTTAATATATTATCCCGGGTTATATTAAATAAAGATTCTAAATATTAATAAATTTCTTAAAGTTTAAGTAGATATTTCTGTTATTTAACTTAATAATAATTACTCTTAAAAGATACTAAAAAACTATATTTACCTAAAAGCATTCTATATTTTAATAGCTAAAAAATCCTCTAAAGTAAGAAGAAATTAATTTTAAATATATAACCCTATAACGTACATGTATAGCGAGCCGGACAGCAAGCGAACCGGACAAAAAATCCCTCAACCTACATTATCTCTATTTGATCAATTGATTCTTAACCACCCAGCATGTCACAGTCTAATAAAGAGGCTAGAATCCTTCTTGCACTTCAAGCCCATCAAAATACACCAAAACTAAGTCTTAGAGGTGCCGCAAAGCTCTACCAAGTCAAGCATTCAACACTGTTTGACCGATATAATGGCATCCAAGCCCGAGTCAATACTATTCCTAATTCACGCCGACTATCTGATCTAGAGGAACAGATCCTTATTCACTTTATTCTCGACCTAGATTCGCGAGGATTTCCCCCCCGGCTTCGTGGTGTGAAGGAAATGGCTGATCAATTACTTGCCGACCGCGACGCGCCACCAGTTGGCGCGCGTTGGGCTTCAAACTTCGTCAGGCGACACCCAGACCTCAAGACGCGTTTTTTTCGGAAGTACGACTACCAGAGAGCCAAGTGCGAAGATCCAGCTATTATCCGTAATTGGTTTACGCTTGTGGCGAATACAATCGCGAAGTACGGCATCCGATCAGATGATTTCTACAACGTTGATGAGACTGGCTTTATGATGGGCATAATTCAGAGCGGAATGGTCGTCACAGGCACAGATAGGCGTGGAAAGCCAAAATCAGTGCAGCCCGGAAACCGGGAATGGATTACGGTCATTCAGGCGATCAATGCGGATGGCCAAGCGATCGCGCCGTTCATCATCGGTGCCGGCCAATATCACCTCGCCAACTGGTACCGGGATAGTAACCTCCCGGGCGATTGGGCTATTGCAACGACCCAAAATGGCTGGACCGATAACGAGACCGGTCTCGAGTGGCTCAAGCACTTTGACCGGTGCACAGCCAAGCGATCAAATAGTCGCTATCGTCTTCTAATCCTTGATGGCCACGAAAGTCACCACTCAATCGAATTCGAGAGATATTGTGAGGAGAAGAAGATCATCAGGCTTTGTATGCCACCTCATTCATCTCATATACTTCAGCCCCTTGACGTCGGGTGCTTTAGCGTGCTTAAGAACGCTTACGGCTAAGAAATAGAGCATCTGATCAGATGCTCTATAACTCACGTTTCAAAGACTGAGTTCTTTCCGGCCTTCTACGCCGCATTTCAGGCCACCATGACGGAAAAGAATATTAAGTCAGCCTTCAGAGGGGCCGGGCTTGTTCCTCTTGACCCGGAAAGTGTCGTCTCGAAGCTTGATGTGCAGCTACGGACTCCAACACCGGCTGAGGAGGTAGCTAAACCGTCGACCCCTTGGGTTTCAAAGACCCCAAAGACCGTGCTTGAGGCTCAATCTCAGTCAGATTACCTCGAGAGACGAGTTATAAGGCACAAAAGTAGCTCCCCAGAGTCAATTCTAGAAGCTATACGGTCTTCTTCTAAGGGAACAAAGATAGTTATGCATAAGGTTGCCTTACTTGAGGCTAGGGTTAAAGAACTTGAACAGGCAAATGAGATACTAAGCCGGCGCCGGAGGGCAAAAAGGACCCGACTACAGAAAAGAGGGGTAATGACAGTAGAGGAAGGAAGGCAAGCAATTGATCAGATGGATGTGGATGCGCAGGTAGTGGCAGAATCGTCGAGAAGTGGTAATCAAGGGAGGTCAGCGCGACCGGGGGTTCGGCATTATGGTGTCTGCGGCAAGCCCGGTCATAATGCAAGAACATGTCAGGTAGTGATTGAGACATCTGGGGAAGAGTATAGCGAGTAATTTCAATTGATTAAATGGTTTGTTGTGTTTTTATGGTAATTTCTATCTTAAAGGTTAAAAAAAGTGTCCGGTTCGCTTGCTGTCCGGCTCGCTATACATGTACGTTATAAGCTATATTAAGCTTATTAAATGCTATTTCATTTGAATTAATTAATAAATTAAATATAAAATAAGGTTAGGGTTATTAAGCTTATTAATTATCTTATATTCTAATTTAAATTTAAGTAAAATATAAGATAAGTAGGAATTTTACTTATTAAAAGACCAAATATTAAAGGATAAGAAAAAAGTCCCTAGGCTTTAAATATTTACCTCTAATTCTAAATTAAGATATAATAAAGAGATATTAAAAATATTACCTAAAAAGCTTTTAAAATTCTACCTATTTATAAGAAGTAATTTACTAAAATGAATATATTAATAAAATATAAATTAAAAATAATTAAAATGACTTGAAAAAAGTTATTTACTAATTATAATAATATAATAATTATTAAAAAGATTTACTATTAATAACCTAAAAAGAGGTTATTTTTAATAATAAAATAAAGGATTTTTTCTAAGCAGGCTCATTAAGAAAATATAGGTTTTTAATACTTTTCCCTTAAGGTAAGGTTAAAAAATTTTTTATATTAATATAAGATAAAGAGAGGTATTTTCTATTTAATTAATTAATTAATTATTATTATATGGTAAGAAACTACGTATTTCTTTTTTAGGTTACCTCTAATTTCTCACTAAAAGCAATTTTAAGGTATTTTTACTTATAATAACACGTAAAATTAAAGCCTTAAAATCCTACTACTTTTATATTCTTCTTTTTATTAAACCTAAAAATATTAATAAAAACCCTAATGCTGATTAATAATATACTTACTTAATTTAAATTAATATTATTTATTATAATTTATTATCCTTAATAGGTAAAAATAATTAAGTAAAAAGTCTATTTTTAATAATATAAATATTAAAAGTATAGGCTAAAACTAAAATTAAAAATTTTTTTTCTTTATAATATATTAAAAAAAAAAAGAAATATTAAAAGACTAAATAATATTAGAATTATATAATTAAGACTAGCTTTAGTCTGTAAATCTAAGAAAGCTTAAAGAGGCTCTTTTAAGTATATATAATAATTAAATATAAAAAAATAAGTATTTTTAATACATTAAATAAATTAATATTTAATTAATAAAAAGAGAAATTAATATAATACTAGTTTATATTAATATACTTAAAAAATAAATTAGAAATTTAAAATATTAAATTAGATATTAATATTAAATTAAAAATCAAAAATTTATATTAGAAATTAATACAAGCCTTTTTAATTAACTAAAAATAAATAGTATTATAAAATTAATATAATAACCTACTATAATTATATAATAATTAATTAGTAATTAATTTCTAATAAAAAAATACCTTATTACTCTATAAGGTAAGTAATCTTATTATTTAATAATATAATCTTCTTTTAATTTTCTAGGTATATATATTTTAATTATATTTATATTATTTATTATTAAGCTGTCTTTTTTTCGCTAGAAATGCTAAAAGCTAAAAAGAGGGATAAAAAGGGGTTAAAAATCTTAGCTTGAATTTCTTACGTTAATTATAAATAATAAATAAGTCTACTAATAATTATATTACTAATTAATATTTATTACTTATTAAAAATACTATATTATATTATTTCTTTTAGGTAAAAATATAATTTTTTTTAAGCTAGATATAGCCTTATAATAATTGGTATACTCTAAAAGGCTTAATTAAAGCTTTCTAAGATTATTAATTTTTTTTTAATTTCTAGCGCTATAGATAAATTAGGGAAAACTAATTTAAAATATATCTTATATATAGTAGCTAATAAAGTATCTATAAGTATTCTCTATACTATATAATTACTACTTATAATTAAGTTATAGCTAAAATAAGCTTCCCGCACAACTTTCCCAAACACATCCTTGTTTCACTATTCAGCCACAGCGTTATGCATATTTATGAGTTACTTAGCTAATAGCATAACTTTGTCCCGCACCGCGCCGCGCCACACAGCACCAGTTTCGCACACCCTCCCTGGTCTCACTCAAACACGGCGGAGGTGGTAATTTACTCTTGTTTGTGTAGACGCTTCCTCCCTCGCCTCACCCCTAGGAGGTGGAGGGGGGAGGTTAAGGTATCAGCATGTATTCCCAAGAAGTACCCGCCTTAGACGCTATTACACGGTTACGCAATAGAAAATAATTAACGCAAAGTAAACCAAGCCGGGCAGTGCTGGCCACTCACCAGACCTCTGCGTAAGCCCAAAGCGAGCTAGCTACCGCCTACGCTCTCCTCCTCCTTTTCTGTCACGGCCTCAGCCGCGACAGGCGGTTGGCCCTGGCAGAATCTCTCCATGCCACCTATGGCCAACAGGGATACCGGGTGATGGGTTAGCTAGCCTGACGAATCACAGGAGGAGCGACGACTTGAAGCATCAACGCTCCTAACGCTCACAGCGCTCCCAGGGAACAGCACGAAGTATATAGAACACCCTCACTTGCATTTTCCTATGTACCAGCTACCTCAGCTATCAATACAACTTGGTTACACTCAATACCCTTGAGCACATTACCAGACGTGACTTATACCCCGTTCAAGACAACGCCAGTATCCTGCCAACATAAACCCAGCACGACGGGTTTATCCCTTGGGAATACTACGATCGTACAATTATATTCCATAGCTGTTCTCAGTTCGGTGCGCACTGCTAAATTCATACTCACTATAGGCGCTCGAACTATGAATCACTACGATATACTCATTGATGAAACACCTCACTCCAGTCCAGGTCTTATCACAGTGAATATTCAGTTGCTCTTCAGTGCACTGCTTTCAGCCTTATAAACTGATCACATATCACGGGGATATATGGTTAAGGCAAAGGCTAGAAGGGTAATACTCTATTGGGACGCACAGTAGATCACTACTGTATACAAACAGCAGGCTAGACATATATAATGCGAATACAGAGTCCAGGGGGCTTGAGCTAAACCGTGTCCCATTTCAAGACAAAAGGAGTCCAGAACGGATGTTATGGAAATGGGTTACCATGGTTGGACAGATGGGATTTTCACGCCTTCACAGTGGCCATAAATAGCTCTTCCAATTAATACTTATATCAGGGCACTTCTACCCATCCAACATTCCGCGTCCGACTTTAATGGATTACAAATATGACTTTGAAGAAACTCTGTGTCTTGACTTCAGCCGGCTAGGAAGGTGGGATAAGTCCTGGGGCATCCTCGTCGGGGACTTCCACAGCTTTACCTAGCCCCTAGTTCTATGGGGAAGCAGGAGACATGCGCTCTTGTTAGGGTTCAGGAGGAAAGATACTTTTACTGAGCCTGATCTTTAGGCAACGCCTCCAGACGCACCGAAATCCTATGATTTACCCCTTCCCCGTTCTTTCGACCGATTAGAAACTGTGGACCCATCACCTGCTCATTCATCATGGGAATCTTATTTACACCGCAGATAATCAAGGCACCAACCATGAAAGCCATTGTTCTCTGAAGAACCACGGACACCATAGGTGCTTATTGAGGCCCCCAGGGCTCATTCAAATAGCTTCCCAACGGTGTCCCGTCCTATGTCTGGGGATGGGCTTGTTATGGGCGTTGCAGTATTACGTTTGCTCGCTTGAGTATACTCTGGCTCTGTTCTGGGTCAGCGAGAGCGGACAAATTATTTGTTAAGACAATGCCATTGTCATCCTTCGAGGTTTAGGAACGCTGTTCTGCTAAGGGAATATGTTACTCTACTTATAAGTTGATGTATATTGTACGAGAAATGCCGTGCACATGAAGAGATCGCCAAACTCTTGGCGAGATGGCTGCGACGGAATCTGCTGCATCCCGCTGTGTTTTTTTACGCCAAGAATATCCATCAATACATACGAGAACGTGAACCTATAACATGTTAAGGCATAGTTTGTTCTCTCTGAATAGCATGCCAAGTTCATAAAATGGTCCGAATACCGTTATCACGATGAAATCTCTCTCTCTGTGATACATCGTGCTCTGTAATGCCAAAGCCGCATGCTGCTAGCCACAGCTTTGTGAAGCAGGGAAAATATATTTACTAAGATAAGGACGGAATGAAGGCAGTAAATACTATAATCTAGTTGAGGAGGAGAGGGCTTTGCACGTATGGCAGATGTAATGTTTGTGTCTGGAACTTGAAAACTTAGAGATATGGTTGGCCTGGTAAAAGAGTTTCTTTGATGTTCTTGGATTACAATGGCGGCCGATTGTCCCGCCTTTGCCGCCTTCCTACTCATACTATCAAGATGTTCTGTAGTATGTGGTGCTAGATCTGTGACCATCCATTCCAGCATCAACAAGCTTAGGATTCATGCCGCTTTCATAACTACACAGCACCTAATTAAGCAGTGAAACAAGAACAAATAGACCTAGGAGAGTTATAGACGGGCGAGTTGTAGCCTAGCATACCACGAGTATGGTCAATAAGACGAAAATATCAACCCCCGAGGCGAGTATGCAAACATAGAACGTATAAAGGTATAATAAAGCTGGAATAAAGCCTTAAATTTTTATCTACAATCAGTTCTTATCTCCATAGAGGTGCTTACCTAGAGAGCAGCCCTATGTACACCCGGACTCATACTTGATGCTGGTCAACTTCTTAGTCCACCGTTGCTGCAATGCTCCTCCGACCTTGCACTCCTCATCGTTATGAGCCATCTTCCCACTCCTCTTTTTATTTTGTTGTTACCTCCTCACAGCATGACCAGACAACATTCGTTCGGCCTGGAATGCCTTGTCCCATGTCTAGACAGCAGACACGAACTTGTCTGAGACGCCTTCTTTACTCTACTCTGCACTGGCTAGGTAAGTCGAGACCACCAGCTATAAAGATGGAGAACCTTTCCCAGACCGCGTCTCTTACAGTTCTCACCTTACAGCCTCCCCAGACTTGGAGGGAAGTAAGCAACATCGAATATGTACCTCCTATCTCTAGCCTGCCGACAAGACTGTCGTCCTGTATCGCAGGGCCGACCAATTATGCGACACATCTAAGAGCCTGTCGACGATTGGGGACAACGGGGTTCTCCATGCACCATCTAATTTGCCATGAGATATGCATTACTTACTCGGCGTTCATCAGTGGGTGACGAAGCCACCCGTTCTGGACAGGATTCAGGTACTGCCAGCTCTAGAATAAGATCGGTAGAAATAACCCATCGTACTGAAAATAAAAGGAATACCAATTAAAAAACGCAGGGTGGCTGTTTTTGGAGGAATGTGAGTCATTTTGGCACATTTTGTCTAATCCTATCCAGACCAGATAAAAAGTAAGAGCCACAATATAGGAGGCAATAAATTACCCTTCGAATTAAATCTTCTTAATGGGCAATTAGACTATGAGGCTGCCTTACATAGACTTGATGAAATGTGCATACGAAGTTCTGGATTTCTTTGTGGGAGCTTCGCCAGAGGACTCACGCCTGTCCCACGATTTTCCGCTTTTGACGGATCGAGCTACCAAGTTGCCAGGTGTGTAAGCCCAGGGGACTTTTTAGCTTTGTTGGGTTTGGTTGTATTGTATTAATTCCGGTGCCTTTAGTTTTTCATGTCTTCTATTCACCGCATAGCCTTTCTTCGGGTCCAAATAGAGGGGGGCTGTGAGAAAGTGGTAATTTGTTGCCTCAAAAGGTATCGTGAGTACATTGAAGAGTTTGCTTTCATGGTATTCTAATCTACTAATCCCAATAGCTTTAAGTGTCTAAAGCCTTGTCGGACAGATTGATCGGGCTGAGTATCCCCTGAGGCTCATCATAGTCGGTGACAGCCTGAACCGAGCTGGCAGCCGGAAAGAATGATGTACGAACCTCTGAATAAGACAATATTGAGCAAAATAGCTATGACCGGGGCGCAATAGCCAAGATGGATAACAGGCATAGGTTGAATCACGCTGTTTCTAGGCTGTACTCTGTATTGAAGGGAGGATCCGCAGGCCTCAAATGATTCTTGATCTTGTGGTCAAATGTCACACAGCCCCGTTCCCAGTTTTCTTCTCCAGAACTTGAACACTCCTCCAACAATCACCATTTATACCCCAAAAGTGTCCAGACCGACCGAAGGATAGTACCAAGGAATGATTCTGGTTTCTCCGTTCCAAGATACATCCACTCATTCACATCCATTGGCTGCGTCTTCATATCATATCCGGCTGCCTCAATAATGGAGAAATACTCTGCAATCTGTTTTTCTGAAGGGTGCGGAAAGTTCTCAACTATCTCGCGTTAGAATAGGAAGCCCGCATGTGTTACTAAATGATCCCACCTTGAGCTGCGAGGTATCGGAACTGCACCCTTTGTTCAAGCGGAGCTTGTTCCTGGCATTGTTTCAGTTGGCTATAGTAGGTCGGCACTAAACACCATCCTAGCGTGTTTAGCAAAGTTTCGTTATGAGAAAGGTATGCCGTTTCATCCATGCTGGCAATTGGGAAGAAAGAAGTCGGCAGAAAGTTAGAAGTGGGCGAATACGTTGATCAGTTGATGATTGGGAGGGTAATGGGTAGTTGTTTAGGATGAGAATGGGGATGCAGTCGCCCTTTTCCTACCCTTTTATGCCGTGCGTCCGAGCCCTTCAAGCCACCATTTTGATTCTCATACAATTATGAGTTAAGCGAGCCTGCAGTAGTTTGCAGCTCGTCAACTGCATCACTCACAGTACGGGACAGCGGTGAAGCCACCATTGTTCCCGTGTCACACCGAGTGTTGGCTGTTAATACGTGGTGTCCCTAGTCGAGTGTGGGTGGGCTCGTACGGCCAGGATGCCCTTCCCTGTTGAAAATGACGGATCAATTGGCACAGTAAATGAGGCCTACTCCCGCAGGGGCCCTCGCCACTCATGATATCAGAAACTTTGGGGCACCAGCCGTTGTTGGCGTGCTCGTCATTGTTGATGACTCATGCGGGCACTTCGACCAAGCCTGCCTCGTTTGGCGGCGGGGAAACAGGGTCAGGGTTCGTCAACAAGCGAGCTCTATCATGTGTACAGCGGCCGGGCCATCTTAATCCTGTATGCTCGAACGGCTGGGATCCCGGAGACACGTTGAAGACCAGGACGCATGGATAGCCCAAGGACGCCTTTGGGCGACAAGAGCGAAGAGGGACAGCAAAGCTAGAAACGAGGCAACATAAAGCAAAAATAGGCAACTCCAACAGAATTAGCTGGTTCGGAGCCTAACGAGAAATAAAAGGTTGCGAGAGGTGCCACGATATTGGCGGTGCATCAATGGACCAGCCCTTGTTGTTGATGCACATCCATTACAGGGTATTAGCGCCTTACTGTTTCGCGGCAGCGCATGAGGCAATAGATCAGCAAATCCGAAGGTCAAAAGGTGGTCTCAAAGAACCTGCGTGTTGGATGGAGTGGGTAATGAAAAGATACGTCGGTGGACCTTCCATCGCTAGCTCGTCAGCCTGACTGTCTTCTGGCTCAGTTATCCCATCAGTTCAAGGCACAAGAGCAAGTTGCACGTATCGAGCTAATTGGGCGCCACCGGACGTTGATGACAGTCGGTCATGGCCTGAACCTAGCCAGTAGCCTAAAAGAATGACGTACAAGCCTCTGAAGTAGATGATACCAAACAAACTCACTGTGACTGGAGCACACCGGCCGGTAGAGCACGCTGTTCTTAGATACTAGTATGGAGGGAGGTACACGATCCAGCTAAAATAGTTAGCAGGCATAGGCTGAACCACAATGTTTCTGATATGTACTCTGTAGTCAAAAATGGGTTCATAAGTCTTAAATGATTCTTGATGCTGTGGTCAAACGTCCCACAGCCTCGTCCACATCCGCATTCCATGAGCAACGCCTTTCAAAAAAAAAAAAAAAAAAAAAAAAGGGTACTCATACTATTTCTAGACTAATGACATACGCGGTTTCCTAAAACAAATCCTTCTTCCAATCCCTCGTCTCTTGTGACAGCTTTTCTCTATCATATCCATGCTTCTCCATGCATCTGAGCCATTGACCAAGCTCTTCTGGGGAAGGTTGAGGCATATTCTTAACTGTCTTGCGTTAGATGAGGGGACTTATTCATGTTACTCCAAGATCTTACTGCTCTCTAGGTTGAGTCTTGCCTGTGCAACTTGCGCTTGAGTGGAAGCTTGCTCCAACGAGGCCACCGCGCCTTGGAACCCACTTGGCCTCAAACACCACCCTAAATCTTTCAATGTCACAGAGTAGAAAACGAGTTTGTCCATAATGGGAAGTGTAGAAATGGAATCTAAACAAGAAGAGGGCAAACAAATCGGCAAGTAGATGATGAAGAAGGTAGCATCTGGTCGTTTGGGACAAGAACGGGCACGCAGCAACCCTTTTATGTTGCGTGTCTGAGATTTTCAACCATGCCGTCCTCTAAGCTTACGCAAAACGGAAGTCAAAGATAGGGATTGGGTCAAGCGAGCCAATATTGTAGCCTGCTGCCTGTCAACTGCAGCACCCACAACCCGGGACAGCATCGAAGGCAATACTGCCACCGTGTTACCTCGAGTATTGGTTGGAACTAGGTAGTTTTCCCCACAACCGAGTGTGAGCAGGCTCGCATGGCAAGCGCTTCGCTGTTGTGAAATGATGGGTCAGCTGGTACTTGCGCAAGCGCCTCACGACCGACGGAAATTGGGACTTTGGGCGACAACAATGGCGAGAAGAGGCAACAATGCAAGAAGCGAGGCAACAAAAAGCAGCAGAAGGCAACAGCGAGATAGCATGGGTGGTTCGGAGCCTGGTGGGAAATGAAAGGTTATGAGAGGTGCCAGGATGTTGACTGTACCTCAGTGGATCAGTCCTCATTGTTGAAGTGCATCCATTACCGGGTATCATCACCATACTACTCCGAGGCATGTAGTGGATCAGTGGACCAGGGTGAAGAGCCAGCATGTTGCATGGAGTGAAATAAGTCGATGAATCTCCAAGCGTCTCCATCATTGGCTCACCAGACTGACTCAATCGTGCCTAAAGGTTCGGGAGGCTTGACAAGCGCCCGTCTAAGGCACGCTTCGAGGTGAGCCAACATGCGTCTTGCGTATGTGCCATTCCGCGGCATCAAATGGGCCGAGGCCGAGTTTGCAAGTACGTAGTGGGCGGGTAAGTCTTGCTACGGCCCGTGGAGGGTTTGATGTGGATCAAGTGTGAGAGCTTTGGTGGCCACGAATTTCTTCTGCGACTTCTCACAATGAAAAGTCTACCCGCGTAGCAGACGCCGGCAAAACCGGAGAGGCTGGGAGGCACTCACCGGTCTTTGTCAAACCAAGGGTGAACAACGCTTGGCCTGAATCGCCTAAAGGGGCCTTTCCATTCTTGGTTTCCGATGCAGCCATGCTACTGTACAGTACACCTCGATAGCGGCAGCCACATGATCGAAAAGGGGCGGACGGCGGGTGACCTGATCCACTTCTCTCCTCTGGCTTCAAGACGAGATTAGATGTTGGCCTGGGCAAGCTTCCCCCGTGTCATCTCTCATGCTCTCAACCGAGCCGATTCATGCAAGTCTCCTGCCTACATACTTCCTGCTTTCCAGCCCCTGCAGGCTTGGTAGCACGACGCCGTTCGAGGAAATGTCGAGGAGGTAGGGGCATGACTGGTTGATGGCAGAGTTACATCTGGTTACAATGGCGGCCTGCCTTTGCGTGGAATTTTAAATTAAGCGAACAACAAGGTGAAATAGTCCTTTTATCTTTGGTAAGGGGAACGTATTTCATGGCTACTCTGAGAAACCCGCAAGAACACAGGGTTGCTCAGGGCCGCTTTCACTCCATTAATTCTATTTCTGCCGCCGATCTGTTCATGGCTCTCATCGGCCCATCCCAGACTGGGGGAGCAAAGCATACAAAATAACATCTAAATTCGTGCTATATTGAGCATATGTTCTTCATTGTCAACGCCAAGACCGTGTTTTTTGAACTAAGGCCTATATACTTCCCTCGCCCAGAGGGCTAGAGGCTGCAGCCCCCATATCACTTTATACAGGCCAGTAACGTCAGACTTGGCTGCGAATGTCCATACAGTTGACATCTCGAAATGCCCTCTTAAAATGTTGACCCTCCTCTGGCCAAAAAAAAAAAAAAGGTAGCCCCAATCCCTACTCCAGGCATGTAGTCAATCCATGGCACTCACCCAATGTGCCCGTGACATTTACATCATACAACCTTAGTCCACGATGTCGCCGCTAGATGTCGAAGAGGCCACTGACGCGGGACGAGGCGGCGGTGGTGGCATGGCGGGGAAGAAGTTGCCCGCCACGTTGATGTCGATCTCAAACTTGGGCATGGCAGAGCTGGCACCACCGTTGCGGAACAGCGCTCCAAGGTCGTTGCCGAACGACGTCATGTCGTATGTCTCGTCGCCCAGCGTCACACGGCGGACCGTGGCTCGGTAGTTGGTGTTGCCTCGCATCGGGGGAGGGTAGGGGGTAGGGCTCGAGGCGTTGATGAAGCTCATGGGACGCAGCGTGGCCTCGCCCGTTGCCGTCTGCTGAAGGAACTGGGAGGTGGGCACCACCTCCGCGACCATGTTCTTCTTGCCCGTGCCGATCAGATGGAGGACGAGGAGAGTAGCGTGCGTCTTCTGTCCCGGAGGGAGGGGCATGGCCCTGGGAGGCGGGGGTATCACGGCGACGGGTGGAGGAGCCGGGGCCGGAGCGGGGACGAGGCCGGGGGCGGGGAGGTGAATCGGCGCGGGGACGGGATTGTTCCACCCAGGGGGAGAGTTCTGGACCATGGCAGGTCGCTGAGGCAGAGGCAGAGGCATAGGTCCCCAGGCGGGATGGGGGCCAGTGTGGACCTCGCTCGCGACACTGGCGTCAAGGCGGGAGCGACGAGTCTTGACCGCTTCAGCCCGGTGGCTTCGGCGATCTGCCATGCGAGGGGGTGGCTGCTCATCCTCTGATAGATCAGA
Organism: Fusarium phalaenopsidis; assembly: GCF_050370095.1. Lineage (NCBI taxonomy): Eukaryota > Fungi > Ascomycota > Sordariomycetes > Hypocreales > Nectriaceae > Fusarium > Fusarium phalaenopsidis. The sequence goes on from NW_028145388.1 coordinate 170,776, forward strand.
GTCGGAGCCAGAGCCAGAGCCAGAGCCCTCAATGTCAGAGGAGCCGCAAAGTGCAATGACCTCTGGTCTCACCTCACCGCCTCTGAGTCCAGCCCGGGGCTTGGTGGTGGTGGTGGGAGCAAGGTCGTAGCCGTGGCAGCTGACGTGCTGGTCTACCAGGCGAGCAGAGTTTTCGTGGAGGATCTCCAGGGCTCGCGAGGGATGGTTCGCGGTGCCAGAGAGGATCTTGGTACGCTTCCCCTTCTCGGTCTTGAGGACAAAGAGGTGCCATTGGTTGCTGGTGTCGAGCCGAGAAACAAGCTCATAGTCGGCATCGGGGCTACCGTGAAAGGAACGGCAGTTGGCTAAGAGAATGCGACAATCGCAGGTTAGTTGAAGCTATTCGGACTCGGTAGAATGTCAAGCGAGGCCCACTCACCAAGCACGAGACTCTGATAGTCAGGGCTGGCGGACGGGAGAGGCATAGCTGCGGTAGTTCGAGGCAGTAAGGTCATAAGGGGAGGTTCGCCATGAGGGTAGGGTAGAAGCTGTTGAGAGCAAACTCTTAAGCGGGGTGTCTCCGAGATAATATACTAAGGCATCCGTAGCTGAGAACGAGGTCCAGCAACCAAGTGTCGGCGATTCAGACAGGCTGCCAAGCAAGCGAGGCGCGAAGGCAGGGCGGACGCCGATACGCGATGAGAGCGGGAGACGTCAGCCAGACGCAGCAGACACGAGGTGTGGCTCCGGGCAAAGCAATACCTCGCCCGGCTGCATCGCTGCTAATCGCTATGCGGCCAACCCGAGATATGGAGAAGTGATAGAAAAGTCCCTTTTGGACCGAGAAAGATCATTAGGCTGTAAGGTTAGTCCGTATCTAGTTAGTGAGATGGCCTCGATGCGTTTCGCTCTAGCAGCCCCTGGCAAGCCGAGTCTGGCGGCAAACCTTGGCCTCGCCGGGCGCGTGTTGCCTCACCCGGACACTCCAATCACCCAACCATAAGCATTACCACACGGCCCCGGCGTCGAATTGGTGTACCCGGCGCTCCGCGGGATCCAACAACTGCACAAGGGACAAAGGGGGCAACAAGGCTATCGTGGTCTCCACCACCCTACAGGTATACAAGGCGTGCAAGGCAACGGTCTGTTGCCACAGCCGTTTCCGAAGGAGCGGTCTACGCGAGCTTCCCCCGTGTCACCTCTCATGCTCTCAACCGAGCCGATTCATGCAAGTCTCCTGCCTACATACTTCGTGCTTTCCAGCCCCTGCAGGCTTGGTAGCGCGATGCCGTTCGAGGAAACGTCGAGGAGGTAGGAGCATGACTGGTCAGCTTGACAGATGAGGTGTGGTAGGGAGGGCTTGACTAAGGTCGGCTGAAACCCGCCATCTCCCCGAGTCATACCATGCGGCTGATAACAGTGTGCTCGGATCCTTGGGGGCCTCAACCGCAATTGTAAGAGATCACCATCGCAAGCGGCAACGGGGCACATGTTTGATTTGGGTAAGCTAGACCGTCGACGCTGAGCCTTATTCACTTAAGCAAGGGAGCCTGCTTTAGCTGCCAGGTCACTTTAATTATGAGGCCAACGACCGAACAGGCTGTCCCTATGTGAGTCACGTATCTGCATCCTCCCACAGAAAGTCGCTATTCTCGCACTTGCTCCGAGACCCCGGCGTGGAGGCAATCAGTGCACGGACTCTGACCAGGGGCGTGATGTCTGCCTTGGCGCTGTTTTCAATACCCCCGAGCCTCTCCTCGAGTTGCCGAGTCTTCTGACCCAGGGACTTCCTCCCGCTGGGTCTGGAGCGTGAGTCGGTGGCGAGTCGATCATTAGTCAAGAGAGCTAGATATGGAGACGAGTTGCTCAACGAGCGGCTGTCACATATACAGACTATCCTTCAACTTGGCCTGTTTTCTTCCTCTATCTGCACGCACATGCACTCGAACTCAACATGCCTTACATATATGATAAAATCTCTTACACCGATGAGCCTCGACGCCCTCCTGGCTCGCAGTTCGGTGCTCCGCTGAATATGAATGCATGCCCCTGTCTTCCATTGCGAGTGATCCCATTTGCCAGATATCCCGGGCTTGTACCTGACGCAGGTGCTGGAGCGAGACAACGAAGTCAGCATTCAAGGAGAGCCGGGCTTGACGGAGATCTCGCTGTTACCAAAACTCGGAAAGGAGGTTTGTTAGGTAAGGAGAACCAGGGTCCCGACGAGGGGCGCCGCCGGATTGATGAACGAACGTGCGGATAGCAAGGCAACTGCATAAACCCTTTGCTTTTTATCTGCAGCCTTTGTTCATATTATGGCGAGGTCGCTTGCTCCGGGAAACACGGCACACCTCGCTAGACATCAATGGCTACATTACATGGGACCCATCTCATCAACGGACAGATCGCCCACTTCTTTTGCGCCAAAGAAGGAACCGCCCACTTTTTCTCCGCCAACAGACAGATCGCCCACTTTTTCTACGCCAACGGACAGATCGCCCACTTCTTTTTACGCCAACGAAGGAACTGCCCACCTTTTTTTACGCCAACGAAGGAACTGCCCACTTCTTTTACGCCAACGGACAGATTAATCCACAACCTAATTTTCACGTCGGCCGACTCATGAGCCCCTTTTCACATTTCTCACCAACAGGCCATTCCCCACCCGCACAGTGCTCATCGAGAATTAAGTACAGCCGTTGCACCCTCTCTCATCTCATTGGTACCCCGAGCCGAGTTAGGGCTCAGGGAATTGGCTGTGGAGTGCCGACGATTCACCATGGGCCTTACCGTCAGCAGCTCTGTGCGGGCAGTGAAGTGCGCAAGGTTAGTAATATCCCCTTGCATAAACGGAGCCTATCCTGAGCTTTAACCTGGAACGTTAATGTGACCCTCGGCAATGAGTCTGGAGATATGAGTCGAAACTCCCCGTGCTTTTATGGACACGTCAACACAAACGGGTTTCCCGCAGGGACTAACGCAGCGCGGGAGAGACTGCAGCTAGTCTGCCTGCACGGCTCCGCTACCCAGCAGCCCAATAAAAATGTTTGTGGGCGGCACTGGTTGCCGCCGCAAAGACTTTCAAGTAGCAGACGCTTTGGCTATTGCTCCATCACTGATTTCCGGCGAAGATATTCATGGGGTCAGGTGATGTTCTGACGCCAATACTGTCGTCTCTGTACCAAGCACGTCAGGCGTCGAAGACAGATGTGTGTCGGTGCATTTGCCGAAGGATCGAGCACTGCGAGGGTTGGAACTCGAGGGGGTGCTAACGCTACCCAGCTAATATTCAATATGGCTATCTAGAAAGCTGGTGAGTGCACGAAGGAGACAAGATAGCGCTCCCCAGGGCTGTATATGATGCTCCCTTGTGTTGATCGTTTCGTTCCTGCTTGGGGGGCTTAGCTCTAAGATAGAATGAAGATGTCCAAATGAGCCAGCAGCAACCGTTTCTATGAACCCCCCTGCCAAAGCCCAAACATTTTCTTCCGTCATCAAAGTTTCCCGGTGAATCTCGCTCGGGCTGTTGCTGATGGCCGCGCAAGGGTTTGTGCACTCAATGCCTTTGGGGATGCTTGTTGGGTTGCCCAGGCGGATAGTATTGCCTCTTTGCATCCAGAGCATAACATTCCATCGGTTATTTGCACCCAGGGCTCTAGATTCTCTGCGAGGGCAGCAAGGTTGCTATGGGATCTTGGCGATGTGGCTGACGGCTCACTCTGCTGGGGGAATCACGGCGGTCCATCTGATTAGCGTTGTGGACTGTGTTCAGATGAGAAGCCTTATCGGAGAATAGGGTAGACTACGGCTCTAGGCATGTCAGGCCGAAACTAAAGCAATCTGGCGCCGGTGGCCGAGTGGATTCAACTGATATCTCGGTGTTGGTTTAGTTTATTGCGATGAATCGAGCGGGAAACTACTCTTGTTTCTTTTAGCGAATAAGAAGACATTGTTATTGTCGTCAATGAAGGCCCCAAAAGAGGCCATCAGGCACATAGCAAAAAGACATGGTCATAGGAAGACGCATATTCAGAGTCAGGATCGGACGCAATGTCTCAAATGCAACAGGATAACAGGATGATACAACAGCCGCCTCAATGATGGCTTTGCTGCTGAGCAGGCCCTCTGTCCAAGATACTTTGGTGCTTCTTTTCTATGAACAAGGGCAATTGGGCTGACTAACTTGAATCATGAATACTACCCCTGAGCTAAAAGTGATCTGTGTATCGCCTATAGCCGGAGGAAACACATCTCTGAGTGGGCGTAGTTTATTCCGTACCTTAGGCGACTGATGAGTGACTGACTTATCATACTTCGCCTTGGACACCCTCGGCGCTGGGCTCCCCGTCGTCAAGCTTGGTGGCACCCTTCTTGCCCATGCCCCTCCAGGAACTCATCGCCCTCCATGATAGTGTGGAGCTCAAGACCAGAGTCCTTGGAGTAGACCCGGATGCCAACGATGCAGACGGCATTCCATGGAGCAGGCGCCCCTTCTTCCTCGGTCTCGTCGTCGTCCTGGATTGCTGCTTGTTTATAGAGATTGTCGTGAGACTTTGAAACTCTCCCCTTGGCCTTGTGGACAATCTCACACTCCTCAACGGGAGAGTCTGAGGACTCGTCGGTGGAACTGTAAGCAGGCCGTGCCCCGACAGGCAGGGGTTCTTCCTCTTCGGGGGGGGCAGGTGTTGCTCCGTCGATCGGACGCACCTCTTGCTTGTTCCTAGCGGCCCCATCCACAGATTCCACCGACTTGGGGGTCAGGTGCGGTGAACCAGGCGAGATAGACACTGCACCAGCAGTTCCGGTCTTGGGATTCTCGGAATCCCTGGAATCCTCAATGGAATCCAGGACATTCTTGTCGGCACCAGACTTGGTCTCGGCGCCATTGAGTGCTTCCCCCTCAGACTCGCCGTCAGCCTCCTCCACCACCTCAGAAACCCTGGTCTCAGCCTTAGCAAGCCTCATCTTCATCTCAGCCCTCTCGGCCTTCACATTGGCATTGTGCTCTTCGTCTAGGCGATCTTGCTTGGCCTCCCAGGCCTCACGACGCCTCGGCTTCTTCTCAATGTTCTTATCCTTCTGCTTCTTGAGAGCGCGCTGTTTCTGTCGGCACTGAGAGGCCGTCTCCTGGCAGAGCTTATCCATATAACTCCTCGCCTTGCTGTGGGCCAGATCATATGAATGGCCGACCTGGGCAAATTTCTTATTCTCAACCCTGTTGCGACACTCGTACCTGACGACTTCTTCGACGGAGCAGGCATTGACGTCTCGCTCGCAAGTAACCTTGAGATGGACAACATAGTTGCCTGCAGGGAGTTCTGCAAGATCCACCGACACTGATCGATCCATGACATAGTGGACATGGGGTCTCGCAACGCAATCCTCAGCATCGGGGCTATCCTCTTTGTGAAGCCGAAAGTCTAGATGGAATGAATATTGTCCCCAGAGACCGACGTAGTACCGTCTATCGAGTTGGGACAGAACCAGGCAAAGGGGTGAGTTCTTGGTCAACTTGAACTGGAACTTCTTATAGTACTCTTCCATCCATGGCACGTCGACTGCAATCCAGCGCTGACAGCATCGCCAGTCAAGGCCATGGAAACGTCGCATGCAATCGAGGTGGGTAAATATTTTGGTGAAATCCTCGTACGACATCCAGAAGACGGAGTCGGTCCCAGGCGTATGGCCGAGCTCCTTAAGGACCTGGATTGTCAACTCCTTAGAACCATCACTCCAGGGCCCTTTCCAGGTACCTTCGCCAACCTTGCCTCGAGGATCCCGGAGTTTCACCAAGCGCTGTCCAGATTTGAGCTTTCGAGAATCCATTACGACGTAGCAATGTCCTTCTGAGATCCCGTCGGGCCGAACGTAGCTGCGTCCCAGATAGTCTGTTGAGGCACCAAAAAGGAACTCTTCATTGGCTCTGGACATCTTCTCATCCCAAAACTCGTCCATTTTGGAGATGTTGGACATCTGTAGCCCGGTGGCGACATTGCCTGAGAGGTCTTCTAGGCCCTCGCTCATCCAGCCGCCAAATAAAGACGCATAGTCCCCGTGCGCTTTAGCATAGGCCTTCTCCATCAGTGGGACCCAGGTCTCGTCCTGGTCCCTACACTGGGCAAAGAAGAGCGCCTTAGAGCCGGTTTGGTAGGTTTTTCGATACACATCCTCGTTACCCTCGTGGCTAATCTGCTCTAGGAGGCGTCGCTGGATGTTGGGAGGGTTCCAGTCGGCTGACTTGAGGTAGAGCTTGTCGTCAATGATGCTTTGGATCCACTCGCCGTCTCTGTAGAACACGAAGCCGTAGATGCCAACCTCGGTATCGTAGGCGACGCAGATACGCTTCAGTTCATCTGGAAAGTTGCCAAGAGCTGTCAGAGCCCCCGTGAACCAGCAGTTGCCCAGAGCTCCTTGTTGGACGTCACTGCCATTCACATTCTTCATGAAGGTAGGTTTGTCGAAAATCTCATGGACTCGCTTGACAGATCTGGGGGCGAAGGCTGAGGGGGAAAGAAGTGTATCCTTGTCGAGCTTAAAGCGCTGTGAGCCAAGGCTATTCAAGCAATGGCCCTTCTGTTTGAGGTCTCGGCCCTGTCGCAATTAGCAGCGGAATCCACTGTGTGCAGTATTCTATCTTACCAAATCCCAATTGTAGTCCACGTATTTCATGCCCGCTCTCTTGCATTCTTCGGCCCGCTTCTGAACAATGCGCCTACACTCCTCCACAGTGCGCTTGTACGCGTCCGACAGCAACTCGTTCGATTGACCCTGACAAGCCGCACTGACCGAGACGCATCTAGAGGGTTTTCCAGAGTGATGTCTGAAAAATCTACTCCAGGTGCGGTCGATGGACACCTGGGATGGAAGTCTCTTCTCTGTCTTGACTAGTTATTTCTGGTGATAGTGACGGTGGGCTGCATTTGAGGGCGCCCAGAGTCATCTGACTCCGACGAGCTATGATCGCGCATGTCGTAAGCCGCAGGAAAAAAATGTTGGAGTCCCGGGAGATGGGTGAGAGAATTGCTTCTTAGGAGAAAGAGGAGCAGGTTAGGGAGCCAGTCGTGAATGGTTCTCTATATCTGACGCTTTTCCCTCTCGCAGATGGATTATTTGTCAGGGGTGAAAGGTTAATGACCGACACTAAGTTGCAGGGGGCCTCATAATCTTGTCGATGCCAAGCGGCGGTGAATCCGGGTTTTCAGCCTCATTCCGAAGGCATGGGTGACCTTGCAAGGCGCCTGCATTCGCGCCGACCACACATATTTTACATGACAGTGCATTAAGATATGCATGATTGAGTCAGGCTCACTGCGTGTCACTCCAAACATTACTCTGGGTGGAGTACATCGCTGCCGTTCTCGTCGCGCAGATGCTACTTAGTTATCTCTTCCCTCTCTTGTTGACCCTTGGCGGCTGAGTGTTGGGCCCCTCACTCAGCCGCATGATGCACGGGGCCGCACTTGGCCCGCATTGCTCTGCACAACAATGGCAAACACGTCCTTGGGCAATGCGTAACCCTTATTATACATGCTGGTTCTCGGCCCCTCAAAGTCATGTCTAGGACAACCTGACACCTTTCGCGCTCGACTGTTGCTGACTCATACCCTTCCGCCAAGGCTGAGACATAACCAAAAAGGGAACCACGATGCCTCACTCGGAGCATGACGAAGATGCTTCCACCACCACCGGCGGCCCTGATGCCCCCGTGACGCTTCTCACCGATTCCCTTGAGAAGCCATTGCTCGATGATCGCGACTATCGCGTCGTCCGCCTCGACAATGAGCTCGAGGCTCTTCTCGTCCACGACCCTGAGACCGACAAGGCCAGCGCAGCCCTTGACGTCAATGTGGGAAACTTCAGTGACGAGTCCGATATCCCGGGCATGGCCCATGCTGTCGAACATGTAAGCCCACGCCTTCGATGCCTGGATGCTCTCAACCGCTCCCCCCGGCGCATTGGCTAACCTCTGCCCCCATCTACAGCTCCTTTTTATGGGTACCAAGAAGTTCCCGGATGAGAATGATTACCGAAAGTATTTGTCTGATCACTCGGGAGAGTCTAATGCGTATACCGGTCCGACCTCGACCAACTACTTCTTCGAGGTCGCCGCCAAGCCAGCCAACGACCAGGATCCTTCAGACAGCAACCCTTCTCCCTTGCGCGAAGCCCTGGACCGATTCGCCCAGTTTTTCATCGAGCCGCTCTTTCTCCCCAGCACGCTGGATAGAGAGCTGAAGGCTGTGGATTCCGAGAATAAGAAGAACCTCCAGAATGACACCTGGCGGTTGCATCAGCTCGAGAAATCTTTGTCGAATCCCAATCATCCCTTCTGCCACTTTGGGACGGGTAACTTTGAGGTCCTCAAGACCCTCCCTGAGGCCCGTGGTATCAATGTGCGGGACAAGTTCATCGAATTCCATGCCAAACACTACTCGGCCAACCGCATGAAGTTGGTTGTCCTGGGTCGCGAATCGCTTGACGTTCTCCAGAAATGGGTCGTGGAGCTTTTCTCTCCTGTCGTCAACAAGAAGCTGCCACCAAACAGATGGCCTGGAGAGCTTCCATTCAGAGAGTCCGATCTCGGCATGCAATGCTTTGCAAAGCCCGTCATGGACTCGCGGGAGCTGAACCTTTACTTCCCCTTTATTGATGAGGAGTTCATGTTTGCCAGCCAGCCCAGCAAGTATATCAGCCATCTCATTGGACACGAAGGTCCCGGAAGCATCATGTCGTACATCAAGTCCAAGGGCTGGGCAAACGGCCTTAGTGCGGGTGCTTACCCCGTCTGCCCTAGTACTCCCAGCATCTTTGACGTCCAGGTCCGCTTGACAGAAGAGGTACGCCATCAAAACAGTCTGTTTATAACCAAGTAGTGCTAACATGACACAGGGCCTTAAGAACTACCCCGAAATCGTCAAGATTTTCTTCCAGTACATCACCCTCCTTCGCGAGTCTCCGCCTCAGGAATGGATCTTCCAGGAGCAAAAGGGAATGGCGGACGTGGATTTCAAATTTAAGCAAAAGACACCAGCCAGCCGTTTCACCAGCCGAATCAGCTCGGTCATGCAGAAGCCCCTGCCTCGAGAGTGGCTGCTCAGCGGTCACAGTCGCCTTCGGACGTTTGAGCATAAGCAAATCGAGGACGCCCTTGCCATGATTCGCCCTGACAATTTCCGAATGGTTATCGTATCTCGCAACTACCCTGGCAACTGGGACCAGAAGGAGAAGTGGTATGGAACCGAGTATCGTTACGAGAAGATCCCCGAAGATCTCATGGAAGAGATCAGGCAAGCCGCCTCAGTATCTCCCAGTGAGCGCCTGTCGTGCCTTCACTTGCCCCATAAGAACCAGTTCGTCCCCAGCCAGCTTGAGGTTGAAAAGAAGGAGGTCACAGAGCCAGCGCTCAACCCACGAGTGCTGCGCAACGACGGCATCGCCAGGACATGGTGGAAGAAAGATGATACCTTCTGGGTTCCCCGTGCCAACGTCATTGTCAGTTTGAAGACGCCACTGATCGACTCATGTGTCGAGAACGTTGCCAAGGCTCGTCTCTTTTCGGACTTGTTACGTGATGCGTTGGAAGAGTACTCATACGATGCGGAACTCGCTGGCTTGCAATACAATGTCAGTCTTGAATCGCATGGTTTGTGCTTGAACGTCAGTGGCTACGACCACAAACTTCCCATGCTTCTGGAGCAAGTCGTTACGACGATGCGAGATCTGGATATTAAAGAAAACCGATTCGAGATTGTCAGGGAACGCCTGACCAGAGGGTACAACAACTGGCAGCTTCAGTCGTCCTACCACCAAGTTGGCGATTATACCACCTGGCTGAATGCACCGGAGCGAGACTTCACAGTGGAGGAGATTGCCGCGGAGCTTCCAAGTATCACGGTGGAGGACGTACGGCTGTTCCAAAAGCAGATACTGGGCCGGCTGTTCATCGAGGTCTATGTGCTTGGCAACATGTACAAGAAGGATGCTATGAAGATAACAGACATGGTGGAGTCCATCCTGAAGCCTCAAACCCTGCCTAGAGCTCAGTGGCCTGTCCTTCGGTCGCTCATCCTACCGCGAGGGTCTAACTACGTCTTCAAGAAGACCTTGAAGGACCCTGCCAATGTCAACCACTGTATCGAGACTTGGTTCTATGTCGGCAGTAGAGAGGACCGTGTAATTCGCACCAAGACTCTACTTTTGGACCAGATGATGCACGAGCCCGCTTTCGATCAGCTCCGTACCAAGGAGCAGCTGGGCTACATTGTCTTCAGCGGGCCCCGAGAGTTCTCAACAACGTACGGTTTCCGCTTCCTCATCCAGAGCGAGATGACTCCCGAATTTTTGGATTCCCGAATCGAGGCTTTCCTCAGGAGATACGTGGATACACTAGAGAAGATGAGCGAGACAGAATTCGAGGGCCACAAGCGAAGTCTCGTCATCCGTAGACTGGAGAAGCTTCGAAACTTGGACCAAGAGTCGTCTCGCCATTGGTCACAAATCAGCAGCGAGTATTATGACTTTGAGATCGGTAAGTACAAGCAAACAGAAACATTTAGGCGCATGCTAACTTGCCATAGCTCAACTAGATGCTAAGCAAGTCAAGAAGCTGACGAAGCCGGAGATGATGGAATTTTTCAACAAGTATTTCGACCCTGCCTCAAGCGAGAGGGCTAGGTTATCGATCCATTTACACGCGCAAGGCAAAGCTGAGGGAGTGGAAAAGAGACAGGAGGAGGCTCAAAAGAAGGCCGACGAGGAGGCGCCGGCTGGAGACATCCCATCTGCCATTTCCACCGCCGTGGAAATCACCGACGTACGGGCCTTCAAGGCAAACCTACCAGCCAGCCCAGGGGCACGACCGGTCAAAGAAGTGAGCGAGTATGAGGTAACGGAAACGGAGTGACCGCAGTCTTGTTGGACGGCAAGGGGGCCGGATCCGGAGGTAGGTCGGCCAGGCATGGTCCCAGGTTTCGCGGCTTGTCGCTCCGTAGCCCAGTCTCTACGGGGGTACCTACACTTACTGTGTTCCTTTAGTTCTTATCAAGACAATGAATCACAATGTGCAAGAGATGATGTTTTGGCTGCGTATCCGCTGAATTACCAGTCTCCCTACTTCCCGTGTCGCTGAAGGTAGCAACATGATCAGAATGTAACGCCCCTAGAAGGTCCTCGCGCCGTCTTCCGTGGCACACTACTCTTTCTCAACAATCTTGATGTGTGCTTGATAAAATTGGAGCATCTGTGTCGTGTCAGTTCGGAAACTAATAGGCTAATGGTGGGACGAAAGGGTGGGCAACCATCTGTGGACACTTCTTGTAGATAACCTGCCTGTCATGCTTGGTCTTCTCGCCGTTCTTCCAGACAAGATAAACGATCAGCTTTCCGTTTTTGTCTTCCTGACAATCGGATATCATCTGAATCTCTTCCTCCCACGACCCCAAAGGAGGACTCCACTTCTCTGTTGTCGCACGCGATGTCTCGTCGGTAACATGCGCCTTCTGTCGTCGCAATCGCTTGGGCCTTGTGTTGGAATCGTCGTTTACCGTCTGTGTGCGCCTTTTGGCCCCGGCCGCCCTGCCTGGTTCCTGACGGGTTTTGGGCTTCGGCCTCCCGCCTATCGAGTCAAAATACTCGTCGATTATCATGCTGCCCGATACCCTCGAACAAACACGCTGGTAAGCAAACCGAAGGATAAAGCGGAGATACCTAATACCTACGTGAGATTCTTCTCAGGTTCCCAAGTCAAGTGTCTCTCGCTCTCGAAACCCTTCCACTTCACCTGAAAGACAAGGCCACCCTGATAAAATGTTAGCTATGGACGCAACTACCGTAAGCTTGGTGAAACACTATCACATTTCTTCGAAACCTGTGGTTCTTGATCGTCTCCACAATATACCTGGGGTTCGTGAGCACGATAGGAAGGGTGTTGTAGATACACAGCGTACCAGCCACCTCTAGGCTCGCCATCAACTTTGTCTTCGTGACTCTCACCTGTGGCGACGCCATTGGGAGCTTCAGCCATGTTATGGTCGACGACCAACCGTTGGCTGCGTAAGCCCGACCTTCGGCTTCCAGGAGTGGGAGCCGTAGATCTGCCCTGGCCCGAAGGTTGTCCATCGCTAGACACTGCAGCATATCAGCTCTTGTCTTCTCCATCGTGTCGCAGGAGCTGGCGTTGAAGGACCGGGAGCGGGATTGGCGTGCGAATGCGTTGCGCTCCGCATCTTGCGTTGTGACGAAGGTAATCCTAAGGAGGTAGAATCTCACCTGGAGGCATCCTGGAAACGTATTGATCCCGGGACTTTGATATGGCGGTGCCACCCAAAGAAGAAATTTCAAGGACACTGTTCAAATGGATTGAGTTATGGTCAGACACATTCCGGCGAGGTGCCGAGAGCTGATGGAAGACGGTGCGTACCGCGGGGGCTGCTGGCTTGCGCGGCTCGGGGCCGGCTCGGGTCCGGTATCTGAGGAGCTGCTGAGCGCTGGAGAGCGTAGGGGGGCCGGGGGGGTGACCTTGAGAGACTGGAGACGGCGCTGCTGGCTCTTCTTGCAGTTGTACTTGCCAATGCCCCAAATGTCAAAGTGTTGCCGATAGGAACGGATGCTATATCCCCAGTGTTTATCAGTAGTCTTCTCTTGGATTCTATGTAGGTTTATAAAAGAGTATAGAAACTTACGATGCCTCAAAGTTGTACTCAGTCTTCATAATGCCTCTTACATCCTCAAGCGTCCTCCCCTCCTGGATGTATAGCTTGGTAATTGTCGCACGGTGCTCGTTCCAGGGCTTCGCCATCGTCTTTGCCTGCCGATGAGAACTCAATCGAAAACTTTGGTTGGTTTGAGGAAGGGGAGGAGAAGAATGTTGTCGTGTCAAGGGAGAAGTTTCTCGAGTTGCTATCTGTCTCAATCCTGTGGGACAATGATGACTGGGGTGATGGTAAGATATTCCACGGGCGTTGAGGTATGACAACAAGATGAATTGAATATTTCTTTTCCTTTTCCCTTCTTCTGATCTCCTGGTTGGTGTTGAAGATGAGTAGTGTTGGGTGCTGTTGTTCTTCAAAACCCTGAGGCGAGAGAAATGGAAGGGTAAAAAAAAATGAGACGAGCAAGGATCAGAGGCGTAGCTCGCTATTGAGAGAAAATCACATACGTCTAAACTGAATAAAAAAAAAGGATCTCAGAGCTTTATTAAGTACTTCGAAGAGTCCCGAGTGCCCTTAGAGCCTCGTTCTCGCAAAGGGTGGGAGGGGAAGGCTTCGCGAGGCAACTGCAGTAGCGAGGCAGACAAACAGGGGGGTGGTTGAATTGTGTACCTATGCTTTCGCCTTCTTGTTTTTCCACTTTTGACCATGTGCATCCTCTTCTGCAGGACTCTCGAGATGATTGATATTAGCCAGGCTTGTGTTAAGGCAACACACACGTTGACGGGCCAGGCTGGTCGGTGGTGGCAGTTCAACCCCATCCTGCTGCCAAACGTATCGTCCACAATCATCGTAAATCACCCGATACTCTCAGATGAGATAAAAATGAGAGTGAGGTTCACATAGGAGTGGGAACAAGGTGAGAAAAGAAAAGAAAAAAAGCCTGCTCGGCTTGGTCAGGCAGCCTCTGAGCTGGCTAACGCAAGGCGACCAGGCTACAGGGTGCGTACCCCTTCATCTGTGATGGGATGCTGCATCTTTGAGTGGTTCGCCCCGGAGCCTGATTCTCACTCACAACCGTGGGCGCGATCTTGTCTCCCCTGCAGGAGCACGCTTGGCGGTACGCATCCTATGCAGGGGGTTGGGGTGAAAGACAAATCCTCTCCTCTTCAGTGTGACACTTGCTCCAGTTCAAAAAGGCTGGCAGCAAAGTGGCCGCTGGCGAATGCAACCGATCATCCTGGCCACCACACGCAGTGAATCTCCAACCCGGTGCAAGGCGCACAGTGCCGGCTCAATCATGGTAGTGTGTGTCTGTGTGTGCTTTTTCAACCTAGGCCATAAGATTGCAGCTCCGAAGCCACAGTGGATTGTCTTGCATGTATGACCTCGACGCTGCTGGGTTGAGCAATGGGGAAGGGGGGCTTTGTGAGCTGAAGTTATGGCTACCTCCACCCCGTCTCAGCTTGACCGGAACAGCCGGACGGTGTTCCGATCCTTGCGGCGGTTTGCCGTTGCCACTTGCACAAGCTGTACATGGGTCTCGTTTGATCTCCAAGCCTTGTTGTCCCCTCTCCCACCTCAAACCATGGTTGGTGGACACCATGCACAGGACTCATAAGCAGCCACATCTTCGGGGCTGTCACAGAACACCTCGGATTCATGGAAAAGGCGTCACCATCCCCAGGCCTGTCTGCTCTTCGCTCCACTTTCAGCACCTTTCAGCATCTGATCCCAGATCCCCAGGGTTAGCTGACCATCTCATGAAACCTATACTACTTGTTCTGTCAAGTCGCAATACAGCAAAATGTCAACGCCGGCGGTATGTGGCCTGCCCTTGCCCAGACCTTGACCTTTCCCCTCGACTCTTTTTTTTAATCTTAGCATTTTCCTGTCCATAGCAAAAGGCCAATCTTGCCCGGATAAGGGAAAACCAAAGGAGGTCGCGAGCTCGCAGAAGAGAGTATCTTCAAGAGCTCGAGCAACGCCTCCGAGTCTACGAACTCCAGGGCGTCGAGGCATCCTCTGAAGTCCAGCAGGCCGCCAGGAGGGTGGCTGAGGAGAACCGTCAGCTTCGTGGTCTCCTCAACCGACACGGCATCACCGATGATTACATATCTAGTTACTTGCACACCGGAGGCGCGGCAGCCCAGAGCGACCCGACGCCAATCCCCCACTTCCCTTCGAGCAACCCTAGCGACGCTGTTCAGTCACTCCAGCACGTTATAACGCCGAGGAGACCTGCTCCTCTCGACCCCGGTGTCTCCTATATTGTACCGCCGCAGGAGAGTAACGAAATATCCACGGCTAGCGCCTCGACGACCAACATTTCTCCGTGGGAGCCAGGGCCAGCTGACCAACGCGACCCGGCAATCGACCAGCATTTTCCTTGCAACGTTCCTCTTTCAACGCTTCTGGTACCATCTGATATGCACCAACAGCGACAATATTTCCCGCTCGTTCCGGCCACTCAAGCGCCACTACCTAGAGCCCACGACTCATGTGCAGCATTCGCACACCCGTTGTATCACCCGCCCTTGGACTCGAGCTAGGTTGGGGAAACGCCGATGGAAAGCTGGGCGATGTTAAAACCTAGTTCTCTTCTAAAAGAGATTGCAGTTTATCGCAGAAAACAAAGCGATTCTGCCTGTCCCTCCCGCATGTTCAGTGAAGTTGTCGACATGGCTCTCAGTATTTTTCTCGAAGCTTGGAGGGAGCCGATGAGTTGGCTCTCCACGTCGCTAGCCATCAATAAATGCAACTATACTACGCAAAGAATCCCCCCTTCGCTCTCAGTAATGGCTGCTACGAGCTTTTCCCACCAGGGATCCCTCTCACAAATGGCCTTTGGTTGAACCGCTGGATCCGTTGGCGTCTTGATATCATTGTCGATCCAGCACCAGGTGCGCTTCAGACTCTGTAACAACAAAGGAACGCTCTGGTCCAAGCTCATTAGCATCCTGGCCTCGAAGAAATCGTCATGGGTGCAAAGGATGCTTCCACTAACACTTCGAACCGGTGTATTGAGGACTTGCTCAAACCATGTTTGCGACACCTCCTTGTGGTCGGTGCCAATGGCGAGCAAACCCAAGATGAATGCAGGCAGGAGGGTGCTTGCGCTGTGAAATACGGGCCTGACGTAGGTATGATGCGAATGCATCTCGCAAGGTCATCCATTTGGCTGACAACTAACGGATGGTTTCGGGGCAATCTTGAGTTTCTGTCAGCGCCGTGGGCCTTCTAAGCCAAGGCAGCGAAGATAACAAAGGAATACTGATTCAGCAGGTCTCATTCGGTCCTTACCTGAGAAGCCGGCAATAAAGGTATATTATTGCTGTAATCCTCCAGGCTTCAGCTGTCACCTCTGCCACTTCCTCTTTTGATTCGGTGATCATGATATTCGACCTGGATCTAATCCATTCGATCGGCTGAGGGCTTTCTTTAGCCATCTCCCAGGATTTATATTCACGACTCCACTGTCGGGTTGTCTCAGATTAAGGAGAAGGTATTCCGGTGTCACCTTGAAAACAGTACTCTCTGGCTTTTGCATAAGGCAACTGACACAATACGACACATGTGCTATGCTATGCATTAGCCTCGTCGACAACCCGCATCCACCATGGATCTCCAATGTCTCTCGCTCATTGCCGAAAAGTAGCCAGTTAAACTCCGTGGCCTGTTCCAGTGGGTTGAATAGATCTGCGTCGGGAGAGGCGCGAGTAGCTGGGAAAAAATCAGGCCACGGCCGACGATGACAGACAAGGCATCGCGGAGGTGACTGCGTTGGACCGCCACGTTCTCCCAAAACGGACCACCGGGATTTGTCTGGTGCAGAAAGGATTTGCATTGCTTGTAGCCTTCCAGCCAGGATGGAGAGCCAGGTTTTCCATGGCGCTGCTGGACCTGGACAACCTGCAATAGCGTGAGAGTTGAAGGATAGTGATTTGGTATCACTACTTACATGAATTGTGGAAAGAACGACCCCGAGGGCAACAGACTCCTCTCCTTCCCCAGGCCGCTTGCTCTTTAGGTCTTTAAGTAGCTTTTTGTAATACTTAGCAGCCCTTGTGTATCGCGGCAAGCTGCTTTCGGATGCCTTTCGTCTGCTGGGTAATCGTAAATACATACCAATAAGCACCCGATAGCGCTGGCAATCGCAGCGAAATAGCTGTGTTCTTGCATGCCTGCGCTAGGATTAGAGCCATGGGTTCGTTTCGACAAGAACGCTCCGTCCGGGATATAATTTTCAGGTCATCAATGTCAGTATTTGATACTTGGACGGGGGTGGGCGAGGAACCGTTTCGTCGTACAGAATGTGAGTAGCCTCTTGTCCAAATCCGTCCTCCTGGCGCTCCCCGTCCTCCTGACTCTGGAGTCCAGAATGCGACGACGAAACATCGATTTGATCTGCGCGGGGTGGGCCTGGGGTTGGGCCACATGTTTGCTACAGCTCGTGGTGTTTGCTGGTGGCACAGGTGTCCGGTCTCTGTCGGTTGTCACCGGTGGTGTAGATCCACTTGCACTATATCGGGCGGGTCGCGGGGCCCGCAGTCTTGCTACTACAGAATGGCAGGCGGGGCAGGAGTTACCTGATTACTGTTCTTCTTCGATCCCGAGATGATATCCCCAGCGTTGGCGGCCGTCTGAAGTGTTGGGTAGGGGCCAATTGAACTTGATGAAACTATCTACTCTACCGGAGCTTGGCCGAGTATGGGGATCTGTAGCACGGTGTATAATATCCCGGCGAATCTTCAGGCAGAGTGAAAGGACTGT